>NC_090400.1:30920024-31220397 GCF_036365525.1 Heterodontus francisci | reverse complement strand
ATGTGGCAGAGCATGTGTGTGATCTGGGCGTAGGCACGGAACCCTAACAGAAAGGAGAATGCTTTTCAGTAAGTTTTTATTGCTTTCACTCTGAGAGGCAAGCATGGTGGCTGGAATCAGAGAAGTATGAGACTGTCTCTTGCATCCTTCTGTCCGTCAGTGGCGCTGCATCACATCGCTGGATTGTACAGCAACCCCACCCCCCCCCGCCCCCGATGTCGGGGGTTGTGGCAGAGGGGGGCCAGAAAATGCCTCTGGGAGAGGCCCGCCATGGTCCCCGACACTGAGCAGGCCTGGTCCCATATTGCCGGCAGCAGCAAGGCCTTGTGGCGGCTCCCCTGCAATTCGGGGAGTGTATGAACTTTGGGGGGGGGATGAAGTTCAGGTACACAAGGTAAGTATTTTGTGGCGGGGAGGGAGGAAGCGGGCAAAGAATTAATTATCTAGTTATTGGGGGTGGTGGTGGGAGAGGGGCTGGAGACATTAATTTGATTTTTTCTAATCTATTTTAATTAACTATCCCTTTAAAGATTTAAATTGAGATGTCGGGCTCGAAGCCCTTTAATAATGACGCCGGGGCCTGCGCAATGGTGCCACGTCATCGGGGTGGGGCGGTCCTCCCCGGCCATTTAAATGTGGCTCCGCGATGCTCGGCCCATGAGCGAGGACTGCCATAGTTTACGGCCGCTGCCAATCACGGTAGCGGCAATATAAATTTCAGCCCAGGGTGTATGAGACCCATGCTAGGTGATCAGTAGGCCTCCAGAGCGCTATCCTTGCAGAGACAAAGATTTCCTGGCATCTTTGCCTTTGCTACTCCTCTCAACATACGCGCTGATGGTCTTCAGTACCCAACCTTACTGATAGCCAACACTCTCACCCAATAGTATGGCCAATTAACCCTTGCACCCAGTTGTATGGACACCCATGCCAACCACCCAAGACCAAGCCCACCTGTGCAGAGCGCACATACCTTAGGCCACCAATGGCTTCCGCTCCCCTCTCTTCCCCATCCAATACTGATCATGGCTGCCTTCCTGTTGCCGCACTGAAGACTCACCTCAGTGCCGCCAGATTTCAATGGTCGAGGATCTGAAGGCATATGAGGGCTGCCCGTCAACTTAGTTCCAAACTCCCCATTAAATCATAATCAATCGCATTCAAATGTACTTAAACCAACTTCACCAAATTAAACTGCACTCCCTGTCGTATTGGGCTGGCAAGGCCACCTTGGTGCTTTCCCGCTGCTGACTTCAGAGTCAACGTCATGATGTTGGATTTCCAGGCGTACATGTCCATCGTTATTTTCTGGACAACCCCCCCCCACACCACCCCCCCCCCCACCCCCCACCCCCCGTCCATGCCTCCATTCCTGCTCCAAACAGTCTCACTAAATTCCGTCCATAGATTCAGCAAAATACTTGCAATAGGTTCCAGAGAAGGCCAGCTGAATAGTTGGGTTTGATCCTACAAACAGATCTTTAAATCAAAATAGCATCCATTAGCTAAAGTGAATTTCTGTTACATTTTAAATACCATATTTAATAAAGTAGAACCAAACCAATGAATTGAAGTATAGACATTTATTTGTAGGATCCTTTGAGTAAATGATATCATAACTGAGTTACAATTTTGTTAATGCCTGCAAGGATTCCTTGTGAAGTATTTTAACGTATAAACTACTCCCTTAATTCAAAGCTTAATTCAAATGTTAAAATATTAATTCTCGGGGTGTGTGCATTGCTGGCAAAGCTGGTGCTAATTGCTTATCCCTCGTTGTCCTTGAGAAGGTGATGGGTTTACTTCTTGTTTTGCTGCAGTTTGTGTGGCTGTTAGGAAGAGAGTTTCAGGGTTTGACACAGCAATAGCAATATACGTTCAAGTCAGGATGTTGTGTGACTAGGAGGGAAACTTGCCGGTGATGATGTTCCCATTAACCTGCTACCTTTGTCCTCCTAGGGGGTGGCAGTCATGAGTTTGGAAGCTGCTGCTGAAGAAGCCTTGGCGACCTGCTGCAGTGCATCTTGTCGATAAAATATACTGCACTGATGGTGGAGAGAGATGATGGGCTGAATTTTAACGGCCCCTCAACGCCGTGGGTCGCGGTGGGGGGGGCTGTAAAATTCTGCCTGGAGAGGCCCCCAACAGCAAGAAAGAACTGCCGCATATTACCGGCGGTGGGGGGGACCTCAGTGTGGCCCCCCCACCGCTTGACAGCGGCACCCCAAACACCATATATAAAGCGCTAATTACCTCTCCTGATTATGCAGCCCACCGCCTTTCGCTCCACACTTCCACATTTTACATTGAACGGGCGGCCATCACTTTCCGTCCTGTTCACGATTGCAAAAGCCAACGGGACATCTCTGCATACTGGAAGGGAGGAGGGACAGGGGGATGACAGGGGTCTCAACTCTGCATTCGTAAAGGGAGGAGGGAGGAGGGAGGGGCAGATTACAAGGGTCTCAGCTCTGCATTCTTAAAGGGAGGAGGGAGGAGGGGCTTATAGGAGTCTCAATCTGCATTCTGCAAGAGACAAGTGGGGGAATTACAGAAGTCTTGTCTGCAGATGTGTAGGGAGCCACTGCGATTCTGCCCTCCGTAAAGGTTGTCAGCTCTGTGCCATTGATTTCCTCTGTCAGTGAAGGAGCAATGGCACTCAATTCACCCTGTATGTGGGCAGCGTGCCAGAAATGGTAGGCTTGTGAAGCTTATTTGGCTGGTTGGCCAATCGATGCAGCTTGTACAATCTTTATGTGGTCATGCGGTGCCTCTCTTAGTGGGAGCTAAGACGGGCAATGCCATGCCATGCCACATAGCTGTTGCATGAAAGCACCTGATGTACCACTCAACATCAATCACTGCTCTGTCAGGAACCTTCAAAGAATTGAAGGAACTCAGTTTATCTGCAACTCGGAGATGGGGATGGTTCACCCTATATTAATTGATCCGCTTCTTGTGAGGACTCATATGCGCAGCAAAAAAAACCAATAGGCAATTGCAGCCCACATAGAGGCCCTCGGTCATGAGCAGCAGCACCCAAGGAGAGCTTGCCACTACAGATCGCTGTGCGCCAACAGGTCCCACATGACACACCTGCAGGTATCAGAGTGGCAGTGTCAGAGGTGACTGTGGAAGTCAAGAGAGGCAGTGACACATCTCTGTGCCCTGCTGAATGATGATCTGCAGCCCAGGGGCTTCGGTGAACATCTTATGACTGTGGCCCTCAAAGTGACAGGGGCTCTCATTGTTTACGCCTCTGCATCATTTCAGGGGCCCACTGGAGACTTTTTTGGGGTCACACAGTCAGCAGTGCACTGCTGCATCAGGGAGGTCACCGATGCCTGGTTCCAGAGTGCTGGTGACTATATCCACTTCACGACGGACCCTGAAAGCCAGGACCAGAGGGCCATCAGTTTTGGTTCCATCGTGGGAGGCCCACAGGTGCAAGGGGTCATAGATTGCACCCACGTGGCCATCAAGGCTCTTGCCAGGCTACCAACTGCAGACGTTACCATTAAAGAATTCATCTCAATCTAGGTGCATCTGGTATGTAGCACCAGAGACGCTTCATGCAAGTCTGTGCCCATTTCCCTGGCAGCTGCCATGACACCTGGGTCCTGCGCCAGTCCCTGCTGCCGCTGCTGCTCACTGAACTGGCTCAGATGAAGGGGTGGCTTCTTGGAGACAAGGGCTATCCCTTGCAGACATGGCTCCTGACACCAGTGAGAGCCAACACCACTGCTGCAGAGGAGAGATACAATGCCATCCACTGAGCTAAAAGATCTGCCAATGAGCAGGCGATCAGCATGCACAAAACACGCTCCTGATGCCTGGATAGATAGGGTGGTGCCCTGTACTATGGGCTGAAAAGGCCAGCTCCTTTCTTTCCTGCTTGCTGTGCTCTGCACAACAATGTACCCAATCGGGGGCATGCCTGGCATGATGAGAAGAGACATCAAAAGTGTTCCTCCTCGGACTATGAGGACGCTGAGGACCTACAACATGAAAGATGCATGGGAGGGCCAATGGCACCCAGACTCTGCATGCAGGGCTAGCAGTGAGCTAGGGATGTACGAAAGTGGCTTAGCAGTCAAAGGCTGCCTGCTCCATAAGAACGACATGAGCTCTGCAAGCCACACATCACCCTCGCTCACCTGCTGTGCACCAGTCCACATCTGCAGCATCCTTGTGTAAACCATTAGGGGCAGCAGCCGACTGAACCAATGTCCATGTCACTGCATCCGTTGAGACGCTCATGAGTTATGGTGGCACTGCAATGATTTTATTGCATACATTAGCTTTCCTGAAGGGCCAACAGTACAAAGGGATGTGACATTGGCACTACATGCTAGCACACATCATTCACACAGAAAAACAGGACACACATGTGAAGAACATTTAGTGCAAGACGTATTTACATTGATGTGACACTCGTGCATTCCCATTTGTGTCAGTGTGTTCCTTTTATAGGCTTACGAGTGCTCCTTCTCGGTGCAAATTCTGCACTAGCAGCCTGACTGGAGGAAGGCTGCTGACCTGACTGCCCTTTGGCTGTGGATGACTTCGGCAGTTGACCTTCATGCGCATGAGGCCTGGAGGGCCACGGCTGGCTAAGGGGGATCCTGCGTCATCGCAGAACCCTCCTCAGCTGTCGTGGTTGTTGGAGCTTGACTCACAGGCGAAGGGGCGGAGGGGCCGGCATCCACATTGGAATCACCTGGAAGGGGGACCCCAGATATGGTGCGCTGGCTCGTCTCCTCCATCTCAGGGTTCGTTGGAACCCCTCTGCTCTCCTGCGAGGGAACAGGGGCAGGGACAGTCTCCATGCCCATGGTCCCTCTCACGCTTAGCCATTGCTGAATGGATGTCATGGCAGCGGCGAGGGATTGCAGGTCAGAGCATACTGTTTGATTCTGGATCACCACGAGGGCCGCCGCCGCCTCAATGGATAACACCAGGCGCTCATATGCCTGCGACATGGCAACAGTCATGGCGTGAATAGACTCCCCTATCGTCCACTCAAGGCTGCGTATGGCCTGTGGCATCTCCGCCTGCAGTTGTCATAACTTATTCAACAGCTCTGACATGCCCTTGTCAGTTGACAGCAGAGGATCATCCGTAGGCTGGGGCTCAGCATGGGCCTGGCCACTTACAGACCTCTGACTGTCAGAGGGCTCGGCTGTCTCAGCCTCAGTTAGCTGCTTGGATGCAAATGCAGTGCTCTCACCTGATTGTGACCGACACTCAAAGGCCGGATGGATACCCACACGAAGTGACAGTATCTGCGCTGGTGGAAGGTGCATTAGTGTCCTTGGACGCTGCTTCCTTGAAGATACAATGGGAAGAGGATATTGTCAGTCTTGATGTAGCACATTTCACAATCAAAGTGATTATTGACAGCGCAGCCGGCAGCTGACGTCATCAGACTGCACCAATCTGCACACATGCGCAGATTGGCTCCTACTCTCTGCGAGTGTGCTGCGTTCCGCATTGCCAGGACTGGTTGGCGCATGCACAGATGATGTCATCATGTAACATGTGCAGAGAGCAGGGAAAAAGCGGGGGTGAGGGAAGCGGGGAGAGAGTGGGGGTGGGAGAAGCCGGGTGAGAGCGGGGGTGGGGGAAGTGTGAGTGGGGGAAACGGGGGTGCTCTCTTCCCCCCCCCGCCTGATCTCTTCCCCGACTGCGCCCGCTCGCTTGCTCCCCCTGCGCCTGTTCGCTCCCTCCCTCCCTCCCCGGCCTGCTTGCTCACTCCCTCCCTGGCCCGATCACTCTCTCTCTCCAACATTGTGTGCTGCCATGTGTTTAGGTTGCCTTTGTGTGATTATTTGAGCAGCGCCATCTTTAGTCCTGGCAGCTGCCTGACGTCGCAGACTGTGACGTTTTAGTGGCACAGGCTGCATTTGCGTATGTGCCACAGCAGCGCCACCTAGTGGTTGTGTTGTCAGCAAACGCAACCTTTCACAATTGTAGCAGCACTACATTACAGAACTGACATTCCACAGTGCTCATCTTTACTAACAATTGGACGTCTGCTCACTTTGGACCCTGATGTCAATTGGCCAAATGAGCGCGGCGGCTGACATGGTGCCAGCTGCAGGGCCTCCTCCTCAGCATCTGTCAGCGTTTGCATCGGTGGTGGACCTCCACTGGTGCGGGATGACTCCCTCAAATCGTGGGTCCTCTTCGCCTGGAGGGGCAAGGAGGCAGATATTAACAATGGCATGTCAACAGGACGACACATGTCAAAAGAGGGTTGCTGGCCACAAAGGTGGGGGGTGCTCAGTGTGCACTACTGAGTGAGCCCATCATGTAGGTGTCATTCCCTGAGCACCGGACAAGGGTAAGTTCTGTCATACATTGCACCATTCATGTCGCCTCTTTCCCCCCCCAACCACCCCTGTCCAACCTCCTGTTCTTCAGTAAGGCAGTGACACACATATACCACTGTGGGTGCACCCAGTTTCAGTGCAGTCCTGATAGTCATTGGCACTTACTCTCGCGCTTCTTAGCAGGTCATTCATCCATTTGTGGCACTGCACCCAGGTGCGGTCGATGGCAACACGGCTGCTCACCTTCTGTGCCACCTCCAGCCAGGCTGCTTTGGTCAGGCGAGAGGGCCTCTTCCCAGCATCACTGGAGAAGAGGACCTCCCGCCTTGCCCGCACAGCCTGGAGGAGAGCGGTCAGGAAGGCATCACTGAATCGTGGTGCGACCCTGGCATGCCCCTCTCTCTCCATTCAGATAGATGTCTTGATTGGAACCAGCCTCACTTGCAGGGATCCTCTGTGGGTGCAGGCATAGCTGGCGCAGTGGCGCAGTGGTTAGCACCGCAGCCTCACAGCTCCAGGGACCTGGGTTCAATTCTGGGTACTGCCTGTGTGGAGTTTGCAGGTTCTCCCTGTGATCGCGTGGGTTTTCCCCGGGTGCTCCGGTTTCCTCCCACAGCCAAAAGACTTGCAGGTGATAGGTAAATTGGCTGTTGTAAATTGCCCCTAGTGTAGATAGGTGATAGGGAATATGGGATTACTGTAGGGTTAGTATAAATGGGTGGTTGTTGGTCGGCACAGACTCGGTGGGCCGAAGGGCCTGTTTCAGTGCTGTATCTCTTAAAAAAAAATACTGGCTGCCCTTTAAATAGAGCCCCAACCCATGACTCTCAGCTGTGCCAGCTTTCAACATGGCGCCAGCTGTTCCGCACCCCCCCCCCCCCCCCCCCCCACGTAATATGGGGGGAGCTGTGCGTGGCCTCTCTGGTAATGAGCCGATGCGCGTAATATCGTGGGAGCTCTGCGGCAGGCGCTGAGTGTGGGCACACCACCGAGTTCAAAGTGCGCCGCTGCGACAAGCGGCCACTATTAAAATTTAGCCCGATATTTAAGCTAATGGATGTGCTGCAGATCAAGTGGAATCCTTTGGCCTGGATGCTATCAGGTTTCTTCAGCATTGTTGCATCTGCAGCCAACCAGGCAAGTGGAAAGTATTCCATCACACTCCTGACTTGTTTTCTGTAGAACCGAGAAAAGAAGCCTGACTGGCTTTAGTTTTACAAGGGCTCCTTCATGCCAAACTGAATTAAACTCTGGCTTGATATCAAGAGCAGTCGCCTCTGGAATTCAGATCTTGAGTCCATGTTTGAAGCCAGGTTGTAACAAGGTCTGGTGCCAAGTGTAGCTGGAACCTAAACTGAAGGTTTTGGATGAGGGATTGCAGTTTTGTGGATAGACTAGAGAAAATGGGATTATTCTCCTTAGGGCTAAGAGGATTTGATAGAGGTATTTAAAATCATGAAGGGTTGTGATAGAGTAATGAAGGAAAACCTGTTCCTGATGGCTGAACGGTCCATAATCATAGAGCACAGATTTAAGATGATTGACAAAAGAACCAGAGGTGATATGAGGAAAAACTTTTTTATGCAACAATAAGATTTGAAATGCACTGCCTGTTAGAGTGGTGGATACAAATTCAAAAGTGAATTGGATAAATATCTGATGGAGAAAAAGTGCAGGAATATGGGAGAAAAGCGAAAGAATGAGGCTGATTGAATTGCTCTTTGAAAGAACTGGCACAGACTCTATGGGCTGAATGGCCTTCTGCGCTGTACTGTTCTAAAATGTTCTATGATTCTATGAACGTCGCTAGACAGGTTATAGGTGAGTAAGTTCCATTTCATAACAGGGGCATGGCTAGTTTCGGAGCACAGATCTTCAGTGGCAATTCTGCTGTTCCAGGCTACCCTCCTGATTCAACAATACTCCTAGGATGTAAGGGTATGCTAACAGATATATCTTTGCTGAATTGACCCACATTTCCATTCTCTGCGAGCTACACCAAGGCAGACAATTTGAATTAAAATCATGCAAAAAAAACCTCCTGTGTTGTTTTATTTGAATTGCTTAATATGAATTATTGGATAAGCTGACTTTTTTCCAGCAAAAATATATTTTGAATTTTACAAGAATAGATTTTGTTTCGTTGTCACTGCTGAGCTAATGGACAGGGAATTCATAGTAGTAGATTAGAATAGTTTTAAGTAACTTACTTATTGAACGACTGATTGGGTTGAAATCGTACCTTGATCTAGGGAATGCTAAATAAAACACTAGCTTTGATTTTTCTTGCTCTCAGCTTTTCCGAACACTGCAGACCTAAAGATAGAAATGAGCAGGAAGTGCAACTGTTGTTAGAGTTACACTGCAACTGTGTCAAAAACATACATTTGTCACCTCAGTGCAGCTCACAGAAGGTTGGCGTACAATGCCAGTGGTATGTACGATATTGCTAGCCTTAGAATTAACAATCTGTGGTCTGCATTATCTTGGCATTCCTTCTCAGACCAAAGAATTTTTCCCTCATCTTTTCGAGGACCAACTGACATGTCAGACAGCATTGACTCAGCTTACCACTTCCTGCCTTGCTTGCACCACATGGTGACACTGGGCTGAAGGGAAACTTTCTCAAAGTATGGCGACCCTCCACAGCCTCGTCTAGAAAAACATTTACCTTGTTGTGATCAAAGGGACAATTCTGCAGATCCGCCTTGATCACCTGCTATTCCTTGGTTTGCAGATTTCTGGTGAGCTATTAAAAGGGCTAACTCCAACTAGAAGTAAGGGCCCTTTAGAAAATGCTGCCCTCCAAGTTGCCTGCCTCTGGCCAATTATAGCAGTCCCTGCCCTCATGATAAACATACAGGGAATGCATTTTAACAAACTTCTGCAGCTAAACTTGTTGAATCCTGTCAAATCCCATTCCAGAGACTTTGGCACAAAATCGAGGCTGATACTCCAGTGCAGTTCTGAGGGAGTCCTGCACGGTTGGAGGTGCCATCTATCAGATGAGATATTAAACTGAGGCAGTACCTACACTGTCAGATGGACTTAAAAGATCCCCTGGCACTATTTCAATGCAGAGCCTGGAAATTTTCCTTGGTGTCCTGATCAAACTTATCCCTCAAGAGCACCACTAAAAAGCACAGGAACATAGGAACAGGAGTAGGCCATTCAGCCCCTTAAGCTTGTTTCAATAGTATCATGGCTGATATGTGATCTCATGTTCTTTAATACCTTTGGTTAATAAAAATCTATTAATTTCAGATTTAAAATTAACAATTGCCCGAGCATCAATTGTTATTTGTGTCAGAGAATTCCAAACTTCTATCACATTTTGCGTGTAGAAATGTTTCCTAATTTCACTCCTGAAATGTCTGGCTTTAATTTTTAGACTATTCCCCCAAGTCCTAGACTCCCCAAACAACAGAAATAGTTTTTCTCTATCTACCCTATCATTTTCCTTGAATATCATGCAAACTTTGATCAAATCACCTTTAGCCTTCCAGCTGATACAATCCTAGTTTGTGTAATCACTTCTTGTAATTTAACCCTCAGAATCAATGGCATATTTTTCCTTCCAGGTCGAGAAATTGACATTGGGGTATTTCCGGGTCCCGCACCGCCCCAGGTGGAGAAAGTAGTCACAGCTCGCGATTTTTGCGGAGCTAGGTTGCTAATTAACTGAAGGGCAGGTTGAGCGGCCAATTAGCGGCTGTGGGGGCAGGAATGGAGGCGGGACTGCACCAGCAGATAAGGCAAAATATTTCAGCAATAATAAAAACTCAAGAGTTAAAGGCTCTGTATCTGAATGTGCAGAACATTCGTAACAAAATGGATGAATTGTTAGCACAGATAGAAATAAATATGTATGACCTGATAGCCATTATAGGGACAAGGTGATGAAGGCTGGGACCTGAATATTGAAAGATATTCGACATCTCGAAAAGACAGGAAGCTAGGAAAAGGTGTTGGGGTAGCTTTGTTAATTAAGGATGTCATTAGTACAGTAGTGAGTGATGACCTTAACTCAGAAGAGCAAGATGTAGAATCGGTTTGGGGAGAGATAAGAAACAGGAAAGGAAGAGGGCACTTGTGGGAGTAGTTGCTAGGCCCCCTAACAGTTGTGGCATTGTAGGATAGAGTATACAAGAAAAAATAAATAGGGTGTGTAAGAAAGGTACTGCAATAGTCATGGGTGGCTAAAATTTAGATGTAGATTGGGCGAATCAGGGTGGAAAATGAGTTCATAGAGTGTATTCGTGACAATTGCTGAGAGCAATAAGTTCTACAGCCAACTAGGAAGCAGGCTATTCTAGACCTGATAATGTGCAATGAGATAGAATTAATCAATAACCTCATGGTAAAGGAGCCTCTAGGCGACAAGCAATCACAACATGATAGAATTTCATATTCAGTTTGAAGAGGAGAATTGTGGGTCTATGACTAGTGTTTTAAACTTAAATAAATGTAATTACAAGGGTATGAAGGCAGAGCTAGCTAAAGTGAACTGGGAAACTAGATTAAAAGAGCAGTGGAGATGCAGTGGCAGACTTTTAAGGAGATATTTCATAACTCTCAACAAAGATTTATCCCAGTGAGAGAGAAAAATTCTTTGAGAAGGATACCTCATCCGTGGCGAAATAAGGAAGTTAAGGATAGAATCAAAGTAAAAGATACACTGTACAAACCTGCAGAGATTAGTGGTAGGTCAGAAGAACAGATTTTAAGAACCAGCAAAGAATGATGAAAAAAATAATTAAGAGGGGGAAAGTAGAGTAAGAGAGAAAACTAGCTAGTAATATAAAAACAGATAGTAAGAGTTTCTTCAAGTATTTAAATAGGAAAAGAGTAACTAAAGCTGGTGTTGGTCCTCTAGGGAGTGAGTCTGGGGAATTAATAATGGAAAACAAGGAAATGGCAGAGGTGTTGAACAGGTATTTTGTGTCTGTTTTCACTGTCGAAGACTTATAAAACGTACCAAAGATACTTGAAAATCAAGATGTGAAAGGGAGGAAGGAACTTAAAACAATCACCATCACCAAGAAAAAGGTGCTGGGAAAACTAAGAGACCTAAACAAACAAACAAAGAACAGTACAGCACAGGAACAGGCCATTCGGCCCTCCAAGCCTGCGCCGATCTTGATGCCTTCCTAAACTAACACCTTCTGCACGTCCGGGGCCCATATCCCTCTATTCCCTTCCTATTCATGTATTTGTCAAGATGTCTCTTAAATGTCGCTATCGAATCTGCTTCCACCACCTCCCCTGGCAGCAAGTTCCATGCACTACCACCCTCTGTGTAAAAAACTTGCCTTGCATATCCCCTCTAAACTTTGCCCCTCGCACCTTAAACCTATGTCGCCTAGTAACTGACTCTTCCACCCTGGGAAAAAGCTTCTGACTATCCACTCTGTCCATGCCGCTCATAACTTTGTAAACCTCTATCATGTCGCCCCTCCACCTCCGTCGTTCCAGTGAATACAATCCGAGTTTTTCCAACCTTTCCTCATAGCTAATGCCCTCCAGACCAGGCAACATCCTGGTAAACCTCTTCTGTACCCTCTCCAGAGCCTCCACGCCCTTCTGGTAGTGTGGCGACCAGAATTGCACGCAATATTCTAAGTGTGGCCTAACTAAGGTTCTGTACAGCTGCAACATGACTTGTCAATTTTTATACTCTATGCCCCGACCGATGAAGGCAAGCATGCCATATGCCTTCTTGACTACCTTATCCACCTGCGTTGCCACTTTCAGTGACCTGTGGACCTGTACGCCCAGATCTCTCTGCCTGTCAATACTCCTAAGGGTTCTGCCATTTACTCTATACCTCCCACCTGCATTAGACCTTCCAAAATGCATTACCTCACATATGTCCAGATTAAACTCCATCTGCCATTTCTCCGCCCAAGTCTCCAACCGATCTATATCCTGCTGTATCATCTGACAATCCTCATCATTATCCGTAACTCCACCAACCTTTGTGTCGTCCGCAAACATACTAATCAGACCAGCTACATTTTCCTCCAAATCATTTATATATACTACAAACAGCAAAGGTCCCAGCACTGATCCCTGCGGAACACCACCAGTCACATCCCTCCATTCAGAAAAACACCCATCCACTGATACCCTCTGTCTTCTATGACCGAGCCAGTTCTGTATCCATCTTGCCAGCTCACCTCTGATCCCGTGTGACTTCACCTTTTGTACCAGTCTGCCATGCGGGACCTTGTCAAAGGCTTTACTAAAGTCCATATAGATAACATCCACTGCCCTTCCTTCATCAATCATCTTTGTCACTTCCTCAAAAAACTCAATCAAATTAGTAAGACATGACCTCCCCTTCACAAAACCATGCTGTCACTCACTAATAAGTTCGTTTGTTTCCAAATGGGAGTAAATCCTGTCCCAAATAATCCTCTCTAATAGTTTCCCTACCACTGACGTAAGGTTCACCGGCCTATAATTTCCTGGATTATCCTTGCTACCCTTCTTAAACAAAGGAACAACATTGGCTGACAAGTCCCCAGGACCAGATGGCCTGCATCCTAGTGCCTTAAAAGAACTGGCTGCAGAGATAGTCGCAGCTTTGGTAATAATCTTCCAAAATTCCTTAGATTTTGGAAGGGTCCCAGTAGATTGGAAAACAGCAAATGTAACTCCGCTATTCAAGAAAGGAGGGAGACAGAAAGCAGAAAACTATAGGCAGTTAGCCTAACATCTGTCATAGGGAAATTACAGTACCCATTATTAAGGAGGTTATAGCAGGATACTTAGAAAATTATAATGGGGGGCTGGATTTTAAGAGCCCACCGTCAATCACGGCAGCGAGCCCAAAAAATGGCAACCCTCACATGCTAGCTGCACACCAAACAGCCGCCGCAATCTCCCGCAGGGCAGCTCATTTAAATAGCCGGTGCGGCCTTCACGCCTCCCCCCCACCCCAGTCACGTGGAGAGGGGGTGGGCTGTCTGTCCCTGGCAATGGCTTCAGGCGCTGGTGACATTTTTAAAGGGCAGCCAGTCTGACTGGCATATTTAAATTTTTAAAGCTACGCTCCTCAAAAAGTTATCAAATAAATTTATAACGCCCCTTTACCACCCCCCAATAACAATTACATTAACTATTTGCCCTTCCCCCCAAGGCATCACCTTTTAAATCTGACTTTCCCCCCCCCCAGACTGCACAAAGTTTAGAGTTGACCCCTTCCCACCAAACCTTACACCCGTTACATTTATTTCACCCTGCTCCCCCACCCCCACCCCACTGAAAATCTTAACTCCTCCCCCCTCCCCACCAGTGTCACACGAGCTTTCCGCAGACAGGGAATTGAAGACACGGGAGTGATGGCCACCTCAATGAGGATTGTGGCGGGCCCAGAAGGTGAAAGGTAAGTTCATTTAATTGTATTTATTTTATTAATTTAAATAATTAAATTCAGGTCCCGTTGCTCAGCGGCAGGGGAGACAGCACAGACCCTCGCCACCGCTGGGAGGATCGGGCCGGGCTCTCCTGGCATTGGCCTCTGTGGCTGGCCGCTGCCAGACCCATATTCCGGTCCCCTCCACCACAGAGCCCGTGCGTAGGCTTGGTAAATTCCAGCCCAGGATCAGACAGAGTCAACATGGTTTTGTGAATGGGAAATTGTGTTTAATTTATTAGAGTTCTTCAAGGAAGTGACAAGCAAGGTGGATAAAGGGGAACCTCTAGATGTGGTGTACTTAGATTTCTAAAAGACATTTGATAAGGTGCTACATCAAAGGTTCTTTTTCTTTCTTTTGGGCCTCCTTATCTCGAGAGACAATGGATACGCGCCTGGAGGTGGTCAGTGGTTTGTGAAGCAGCGCCTGGAGTGGCTATAAAGGCCAATTCTGGAGTGACAGGCTCTTCCACAGGTGCTGCAGAGAAATTTGTTTGTTGGGGCTGTTGCACAGTTGGCTCTCCCCTTGCGCCTCTGTCTTTTTTCCTGCCAACTACTAAGTCTCTTCGACTCGCCACAATTTAGCCCTGTCTTTATGGCTGCCCGCCAGCTCTGGCGAATGCTGGCAACTGACTCCCACGACTTGTGATCAATGTCACACGATTTCATGTCGCGTTTGCAGACGTCTTTATAACGGAGACATGGACGGCCGGTGGGTCTGATACCAGTGGCGAGCTCGCTGTACAATGTGTCTTTGGGGATCCTGCCATCTTCCATGCGGCTCACATGGCCAAGCCATCTCAAGCGCCGCTGACTCAGTAGTGTGTATAAGCTGGGGATGTTGGCCGCTTCAAGGACTTCTGTGTTGGAGATATAGTCCTGCCACCTGATGCCAAGTATTCTCCGAAGGCAGCGAAGATGGAATGAATTGAGACGTCGCTCTTGGCTGGCATACGTTGTCCAGGCCTCGCTGCCGTAGAGCAAGGTACTGAGGACACAGGCCTGATACACTCGGACTTTTGTGTTCCGTGTCAGTGCGCCATTTTCCCACACTCTCTTGGCCAGTCTGAACATAGCAGTGGAAGCCTTACCCATGCGCTTGTTGATTTCTGCATCTAGAGACAGGTTACTGGTGATAGTTGATCCTAGGTAGGTGAACTCTTGAACCACTTCCAGAGCGTGGTCGCCAATATTGATGGATGGAGCATTTCTGACATCCTGCCCCATGATGTTCGTTTTCTTGAGGCTGATGGTTAGGCCAAATTCATTGCAGGCAGACGCAAACCTGTCGATGAGACTCTGCAGGCATTCTTCAGTGTGAGATGTTAAAGCAGCATCGTCAGCAAAGAGGAGTTCTCTGATGAGGACTTTCCGTACTTTGGACTTCGCTCTTAGACGGGCAAGGTTGAACAACCTGCCCCCTGATCTTGTGTGGAGGAAAATTCCTTCTTCAGAGGATTTGAACGCATGTGAAAGCAGCAGGGAGAAGAAAATCCCAAAAGGTGTGGGTGCGAGAACACAGCCCTGTTTCACACCACTCAGGATAGGAAAGGTTACTGCACAAGATAAGAGCACATGGTGTAGGAGGTAACATTAGCATGGATAAAGGACTGTTTTGCTAACAGGAAGCAGAGAGTAGGGATAAAAGGGTCTTATTTGGGTTGGCAAGCTATAACTAGTGGATCAATGCTGGGGCCTCAACTATTTACAATTTATATCAATGTCTTGCATGAGGGGACCAAATGTATGGTAGCTAAATTTGCAGATGACAACAAAATAGGGAGGAAAGTAAGTTCTCAAGAGGAGGTAAAGAGTTTACAAAAGGATATGGATAGGTTAAGTGAGTAGGCAAAAATTTGGCAGATGAAGTATTATGTGGGAAATGGTGAACCTGTCCACTTTGGCAGGAGAATAGCAAAGCTGTGTACTAGTTAAATGAAGAGAGATTGCAGAACTCAGTGGTACAGAGGGATCTGGGTGTCCTAGTACATGAATCACAAAAGGTTAGTGCGCAGGTACAGCAAGTGATTAGGAAGGCAAATGGAATGTTGGTGTTTATTGTAAGGGGAATCGAATATGAAAGTAGGGAAGTTTTACTGCAGCTGTACAGGACCTTGGTGAGACCACATCTGGAGTATTGTGTACAGTTTTGATCTCCTTATTTGAAAAAGGATATAACTGCATTGGAAGCAGTTTAGAGAAGGTTCACTCAACTAATTCCAGGGATGAAGGGCTTATCTTAAGAAGAAAGGTTGAACAGGTTGGGCCTATACCCACAGGAGTTTAGAAGAATGAGAGGTGATCTTATTGAAACATATAAGATCCTGAGGGAACTTGATAGAGTGGATATTGGGAGGATGTTTCCTCTTGTGGGGGTGACTTGAACTAGGAAACACAGTATAAGAATAAGACTTTTAAGACGGCGATGAGAAATTTTTTTTCTCAAAGCGTCGTTAGTCTGTGGAATTCTCTTCCCCAGAAAACAGTGGAGGATGGGTCATTGAATTTATTGAAGGCTGAGTGAGATAGATTTTTGATCGACAGGGGATTCAAGGGTTATGGGGGGCAGACAGGGAGTTGCGTTCACAACCAGATCAGCCATGATCTTATCAAATGGCAGAGCAGGCTCGAAGGCCGAATGGCCTACTCCTGCTCCTGAGTCCCATGTTCCTATGTTCCATGACTGAAGAAGTGCGGGCCCCATTTAAACACACTACGACAGCCATTCTGTTGTATGCAGGAGAAAACATAAGCACCAGGGATAGGGGAAGAGAGGCAAAGGCATGGAACCCGGGACAGGGCTGCCCCTTGATTCTCCAGTGTTGACTTTGAGGTCCTTCTGGAGGCAGTGAGGAAGAGGATGGAGGTCCTCTTTCCTGAGGGTAGAAAAAGGCCACCATCCCAAATGAAGCTGGCATGGCTGCAGGTGACTGAGACAGTCAGCAGCAGAAGTGTGGTCCATAGGAACTCAGTCCAGTACAGGAAGAGGTTCAATTACCTTATTCACTCTGGCAAGGTGAGTTCAACACCAGACCCTCGTGACAGGCCTCTGGATAGTCAACCTCCATTCTAGCTGAGAAGCCTAAGGACGCATGCTGCTCCTGAACATGGGAGCAGTGTGTCCAGGGTACTCCCTGACCCTTTGGCAAGGTTCAGAGCCATAGTGCTTTTCAGAACCTGCTCGCACTGATACACGCAGCTTCCTATGTAAATGAACTGCTGGCATTGGTCACAGAGGCCAACAGTGCCTTTTCATTCTCTCTTTTGTCTTTGCAGGAGAAAAAGGTCCATAATGCCACAGAAAGGGCTCTGACAGGAGGAGGAAAGCCCTGTCTCCACATCGTGGCTGCCATGGAGGAGGGAGCCATGGAGATCACAAGCGTGGCCCCACAGGAGCAGGTTGGGGAAGGAAAGTTGGGAATTCCTGGTGGAGAGGGTGAAAAGATATTGCAATGCGTAGATGAAGGGGGTGGAGTTCACTCCTCCCTGTTCGACAATATGCCAAAGACTCAGCTGCATTAGGAAGCCTCATCACTGCTGAGGCTTCTGCTCTCAAAGGCTAATTCTCATGATCTCTTCTTGTGTCTCCCACAGGTTCTGACGGGAAGGGACAATGAATAAGCCCACCAAATATCATGGCATGACCATGACTGGTTCCCCGCTGTCCCTGACCCAGCATGCAATCCGTGCGGACCCACCAAAATCCCAAACTGGCCTTCAACGAGCTGACAATGAGTTGCTAAGAACATTAATTGGCCTCATTCTCAAATCAGGCCGGTTGCCGGGTCCCACCTTTCCCCATCCTGAGGAAAATCGGCAGCGGCAGGAATGGCGAACAGGAAACCAGCACGCCAGCCACATCTATTTTTAGTACACACCCACCTCCATTACCACCCCCATCGGGAGCTGAAAATCCTGTCCCAGCTATCATTCCTGTAAACCGATGCTGCACTCCCTCCAAGATCATATCATTCCTAAGGTGCAGTGCCCTGAATTGCTCACAGTACTCCAGGTGTGGTCTAACCAGAGTTTTGTATTTCTGAAGCATGTCTTCTTCCCCTTTTATTCGAGTCCTCTAGATATAAAGGACAGCATCCTATAAGCCTTTTTAATTATTTTTTGAACCTGTTTATGACATTTCAATTACTTGGACTCCCAAAACTCTTTGGACATCCATTGTTTTGAGTTTTTACCATTTAGAAAGTACCTTGTTCAATCAGAAGCACTGTCGTGGAAGGTTGCATCATCAGAGCAGATGCGTCGGAGATGGAGAAACTGGGAGAATGGAATGGAGTCCTTACAGGAGGCAGGGTGTGAAGAAGTGTAGTCGAGGTAGCTGTGGGAGTCGGTGGGCTTATAATGAATATTAGTAGACAGCCTATCCCCAGAGATGGAGACAGAGAAGTCGAGGAAGGGAAGGGAAGTGTCTGAGATGGACCATGTAAAGGTGAGAGAAGGGTGGAAATTAGAAGCAATGTTGATGTTTTCTAGTTCCACGACAGTGCCTCTGATACGTCTTCCTTTTTCCTCAACCGAGGATTCCCCCCCCCCCCAACTGTGGTTGACAGGCAGGTTGGTAGGTAAATTGGCCATTATAAATTACCCCTAGTATAGGTAGGTGGTAGGGAAATATAGGGACAGGTGGGGATTTGGTAGGAATATGGGATTAGTGCAGGATTAGTATAAATGGGTGGTTGATGGTCGGCACAGACTCGGTGGGCTGAAGGGCCTGTTTCAGTGCTGTATCTCTAAACTAAACTAAACTATAACGGGATATGTGAGCCAAACCCATACACGTTTGTGTTCTGTCATGCAGGTCGGCGTTCGCAGGTGACTGCAGCCCCAGAAGGACACCCATCAACCTCTGAGGAGATCACTCAGAGGATGCACCATCCCATAACTCTCCTGCACCTTCTACCAGTGCAGATACTTTCACCTCAATGGGTAATCGATTGGCATTAGAATCAAGGTGAGAGCACTGTACACCAAAGCTGAGACAGTGGAGGACTGTTGGTGACCAGGCCTATGCTGAGCCCCAGGCTGATGATGAGCCTCTGTTGTTGACAGCACAGGGCTGGAGTTGCAGGGAAAAGTAAGGCAAATCTGGCGGAGATGCCAGAGGCCATGCGTAGCCATAAGCGAACAAAAGAGTCCATCTATGCCATGACTGCCGCCGTGTCCCAGGCATACGAGTGCACGGCTTCCTCCATCGAGTGGTCGGCGATCCTCTTGGACAGACAGATTCCACAGATGCACCAGGACCTGCACACCATCACCCTGGCCAGGAGCTCAAATCAGCAGTGGTAAGGTGAGAGAAGGACCAAGAGTCTGGAGGCTTTTCCCACTCCTAGTACTTCTCTGGTGAGCAGGGAGGTTCCATTGAGTCTCGAGAGGGAGTAGGAGAGGCTGCTCTCCACATCTGGGGCTCCCTTCGGGTGCTTCGAGTGTGGACACCAACTCCTCGGCCCCGCTGCCAGTGAGCCCAGCTCCAGCTGTTGCAATGTCTGAGGAGAGTCCTGCACCCGTGCAGGAAATGCTTAGGCAGCCGGGGCACTCCCAGACTAAGGCACCCAGAGGACAGCCACCAAGGTCATCTCAGGCCAAGGGGCAGCCTGATCAGCACCATGCCTCCAGCAAGCTGCTGGCGCAGGAGTTACGCTGCGTAGGAGCACCCGCAAACATATGGAGCCATTGCAAGTGTTGTACCTCTTTTCCGCTGCATTGCGAGGGTTTTTCACAGGCGTCAGAAGCCATGTCTACAATGGGCAGCCTTTGTCCCCAACAATCCATCCCTGAAGGCGAGCGGAGAGACTGAAAAGCTGAGGCTCTTGGGACTGTCCAAGTATGTAGGCATCATGGCTGCTTCCCAGGAAGCAGGCGCACACTTGCAGGAAATGCTTTTGATGGTCACAGACCAGTTGAACGTAGATTGAATGGAAGCCCTTCCTGCTGATGAAGGTGGCTGGCTGGTCCATGGGAGCCTTGATGGCCACGTGCATGCAATCTATTACACCTTGCACCTCTGGGAATCCAGCTATGGCCTCTCAGCCTGACTGTCAGGGTCAGTCCAGTAGCGCACATAGTCGCTGGCCCTCTTGAACAGCGCACTCAGGATGTAGCGGTGCACTGCAGCCTGGGAGACCCCATACATATCTGCAGTGTATCCCTGGAAAGATCCAGATGCATAGAAGCTTAGTGCCATGGTAATCTTTACGGCCACTGGCATGGGGTGACCCCCAAATCCCATAGGTCGCAAGTTATCCTACAGAAGGCCACATAAGACTGTGATGGCCTCCCTGCAGAGCCATAGTCTTCGCTGACAGTGTCACTCAGACATCTGAAGGTAGGTGATAAGAGTCCTGTAGACTCTCTGGTGTATGTGGGCTCTTCTCGGCCTGGATGGCTGCTGCTGCTCTCGTCGTGGAGCTTCAGGGTGAGGTGCAGCTGCTCCTTGGGCGTGCTGTCATTGGAGGTGCTTCCACACGCCAAGAGGATCCAAAATCACAGGGTGTATGAGACCCATGGCAGATGTCCTGGGGCCTTCGGTTCGCTTCAGATGCAGAGACAAGCCTGCCTTGGCAACTATGCTTACCAATCTTTGCTTGTCTGAATGCCTGATGTGCCTCAAGACTAAAGGTTACTGTTGGGCTACCATCTTTTCCAGCTGTGTGAGACATCACACACATTACAACATCATTTATGATACCATCTGAAGGCTCCCATTACACACAACCTAGACCCTTGCCGAGCCCTCCAATACACACAACCCACTTGCAGACCCTACATCATTAGAGCAGCAACGGCTGCAGAACCCACCTCTTCCTCCATGCTGCAATGGTCAGGCCTCTCATCTCAGTGCCGCTAGCTTTTATTGATCACAAAGCTGAAGGCATGTGAGTGCCGCACCCCATCCACAAAATCACAGTCCAATCATTAAAACGGAAATAATTACATTTAAATTAATGCTAAACAGCATGTCACTAATTTATATTAAGTTGCCGTCGCGTCAGGGTGTCAATACCCCATGGTATTTCTCTGCCTCTGATGAAATCAGAACACTATGGGACGGTGCCGGGTTTCAGGCTGGCTGGCTCCGCAGCGATTCTTCGTCCCCCTATGCCACCGAGCCCACCTTAAACGGCAGCACAAAATTCAGTCCAGTGACTGCACTTGAAAAAGTACTTTATTGGCTGTAAAAGCGCTGTGAGATGTTCTGAGGTTGTTAAAGACACTATACAAATGCAAGCTTTTATAACCAGCGTGCAATCTTTTGAGCGTAACGACCGCTGAGCCACTTCAGCTGGGATCGCTGGATTGGCCCTGATAAATAATTGAAAGGTAGCAAATCTGGAGGCCTGCTACAATACACCTCACTGTGGGATGGCTTTAGTCCAGCTTTTCATTTTACTGCAGAAATATCAGCCTAGTCCTTGGAGTGTTTCAGTCCTTTTGGACTGCGATTCCCAACACAGCGCAAGTGCACATCTCCATGAGAAATGCACACAGACGGGGGCTAATCCCAAGTGGATGCAGCCTTTTCAGCTTTCAAATGAGAGTGCCTGCTTCCACTCCAAGACAACTGTGTTCATTTGTCGTCAACTTTGTTCTTTCTCTTATGCTGTTTGCCCAGTGCAGTTAAGCGTGTCTGCCTTCATTAGCCCAGCTGTTTGTGCAGTAGACAAAGCTTACACACAGTCTCCGCAGACCATTGGGCACAATATTAACATGTAATGCTTAATAACGGTTGCCATCCAGCTTCTGATTTAATGTAAACTCCGCCGGGTTCCTGCTGAGTGTGTAAATTCTATAACCTAAGGTGAAGCCAACAGTGTCACCTACAGTTTACTCAGCTTGCTATGAGACCAGCAATACAAATGATGATTCCATTAATCAAGGATAAATCGAATACACTTGTAGTTGATTAAAATTTTCACGGTTCATTTATCAGACTTGTGCTGTTTTCATGCTTGTCTGTCAGTGTATTTTCTGCATAAATAACTCATGAAAGAAATTCATTTTGTTTCATCTCCACTATTATGTTTGTAAAATAAGAGGTGCAATCTTCAGAGCATGAGAGTCTATAATCTGGTCACCTGGAGAACACATAAAGAATATAATGAGCTTGTAAGTACCTTGCTGCTTGGATTTAGAATAGATTACAGCACTTTCACAATGCTTCGGAATGTAGTTAAAGCATTTATGGAAAGCAAACTGCAGTATTCCATATACTCACCTATCTACATTGATTGCTCCTATGCTGACAGAATTAAAAGCATCAGTAAACTCAAGGGTTCTTGGCCCCACAGCTTGCAGGGGCCATATTTTTGATTTGGGGATGTTAAGAATATCCCTTGCCTGCTCACTGTGCCTGTCAGAAAGTCAGTTTTACATTTCCCATGAGTTCCAAACCTTTTAAAGTAAGTCACCCTCCAGAATTTCTGACAAGCATTATCAAAGGGCAATGCTTCCTGCCGGCAGCTAGATTTCAGAAAATTACCCAATGTAATGAGGTATCTCCCCTAAATACTAAGTAAAATGTTGTCCCCCGATCTTTATCTACTCTCTGATGTCCATGAACTTCTACCAATTGCCCCAAAACAATCTTGGGTCTTTGCTTTTTTAAGGGGTGCAATTTTCTTGGCTCCATTTTATCTTCACAGTGCTTGTGCACTAAGAGTTTAGGCACTACAATACTCAACTGTCGCAATTTAAATAAAAACAGAAAGTGCTGGAAATACTCAGCAGGTCAGTCCTGAAAAACATTAACTCTGCTTCTCTCAGCACAGATGCTGCCTGACCTGCTGAGTATTTCCAGCACTTTCTGTTTTTATTTCAGATTTCCAGCACCTGCACTATTTTGATTTTATTCTAGTGTTACAATTTAAATTTGGGCCATGGATATTCCAAAGTTAAAAATCTTTACATTTATATTCTTTAGAGTAAAAAGAGATTTCCATTGACTCACCTTAGCCACCAACCGACCTGACAACTAATCTCCTGGCATCTGTAAATCACTGTCTCACGCTTCTCATATCTAATCCCTAAGCCTGATGAAACCAGAGAAGGAAGGCTGTTCCACAATGGAGTCTAAGGCCTCTATAGCAATAGTCTGAGCATTCACAAGAGGTACTGTACGATAGCCAACCTTAAGGCCTCTACTAAGAAGAGGTGGGGACTCTGCTCCAGATGTCTCTGGAGTTGCTACATGTTCCCTGGAAGACTGGAGTACTGGAAATCAATCCTTAATGATTAATCAACATGGGTAGGGGACTTCTCCAAACTAGTCCTGATTTATCGGAGACAGTCAGGTTAAGAATGAGCATCTGAATCTGACAATCGCTATTTCATACCATATATCAACTAATTAGCAATACACATTAGCAACAATACCAGCTTTTCTCACTGCAATGGGAGATTATCAGCATCAGTCAACCAGATTGGTCTGAGGGTGAGACTGGAGTCCATTAGAACCAATTAGATTAATTGGAGACGAGGGCTGGGGGCTATCGGAATCAATTTACAAGAATAAATTACTTTTACTCAAAGTTTGACAATGAACTGATTGATGATTTCTGGGAATTGTAGTCATAAATTTATTTTTCATTTTTCTCCAAAGGTTTCAAATACTATAATTAAGCAGATAAAGCGAAACTATAAAGAAACTTTATAATGTACTGAAAGAAATATTCTGTAGTCATAATCTAATGTATAAGTTTATTTCTTCATGACTATGTTACACCCAGCAGTTTGGAAGCTGTAATTGCCACCATGGCTGTGGGCTTGGAAAGGGAAATGGATCAGTCTGAGTTTCCAGTCTTGATTGCTATCCGGTGACTCCAACAAGAAAGCATGGGGCTAAATTGGATAGCCCCTGAAAAAGGTGTGTAGAGATCGTGATGCATGATTAACGCACACCCATTTAATGAAATACAGGCAGCATGTCAGCTTCGTAATCGTAACTTGCTAGCACCACTTACGGTTAGCCCGCATTGATTAAAATTAGCCTGTATCTCTTAAAGGGGAGGTGCATTGTGGCTGGAGCAGGTATCAGCAGTCATGCAGGACTGGGAAACAATAAAGAATTGCAGAACATGAGAAAGAGTGGGCTCCAAGGCTCGCAGATGCTGCACAAGAGGCCTTGGTGAAGGAGGTGGAAAGTAGGAGAGATGTCCTATATCTGCAGAGACCAAGGGGTCCTCACATTCAAAAGGCAGTGGGTCTAGACTGCCATGGAGGTCGATGCCAAGCATGTCAAGAAGGCATACAAGATACTTTCCTTTATTGACCGAGGCCAAGAGTATAAGAACAGGGAGCTTATGTTAGAACTATATACAACACTAGTTAGACTGCAGCTAGAGTACTGCATACAGTTCTGGTCACCACATTACGAGAAGGATGTGATCGCACTAGAGAGGTATACAGAAGAGATTTCTGAGAATGTTGCCAGGAATGGGGAATTTTAGCTATGAGAAAAGATTGGATAGGCTTGGGTTGTTTTCTTTGGAACAGAGGAGGCTGAGGGGTGATTTAATTGAGGTGTTTAACATTATGAGGAGCCTAGATAGAGTGTATAGGAAGGACCTATTTCACTTAGCAGAGAGGTCGTTAACCAGGTAACCAGGGGGCATAGATTTCAAGTTATTGGTAGAAAGATTAGAGAGCAGTTGATGAGTAATTTTTTCACCCAGAGGGTGGAACTCTTGGCTGAAAGGGTGATCGAGGCTAAAACCCTCATCCCATTTAAAAATACTTGGATATGCACTTGAGGTGCTGTAACCTACAGGGCTATGGACGAAGGAGATAGAAGGTGGAATTAAACTAGATAGCTCTTTTTCAGCCACACTGACATGATGGGCTGAATGGCCTCCTACTGTGCTGTAAATCTTTCTATGTTTCTATGAGTCAAACCCCAAGGACCTGGATGCAGTGCTGCAAAAAATTCAATGACCTCACACGAGTGGCCAAGGTCAGTGAATACACCTTCAAATGTCCCATCCTATCAACTGTACCAGTGACCTCACACACTGCTCAAATCACCACACCCCCATTCCTCACCTACCAATGTTCTCCATCAATCAGGGCTCATAGCTAACATTCATTGCTTTACCCAACCCTCACATACTTAGTCCTGCTGCAAGTCTAACACCCACATCTCACAGTTTGCACACACTGGCATCTATTCAACCATGAAAGCCACATCATCCAAAGGGATTGCTTGATACTAACTGACATACTTCCCTCTCTCTTGCAAGACAAGACAGCACAAAACCGGAACTAGCAGGAGCTAACTGGAGGGGGACAGGTGTGCCTGCATGTCCTAACTCCCGTGGAGGAGATGGTGCTGGCCATTTTTGGGACTCCCATTTCTAGGGCTTTGGCCAGTGGCGGGTTGAAACCGTCGAAAATGATGGCATCCTCAGACCTAATCATCCTCCTCAAATCCCACTTCCCGCTTATCCCACGATTTCTTCTGATTTACAAGCTGCAGTCGTTTAAGCATACACCTCTTACTTTCCCTATCTCCCCGCAGCACAGCCTTACCCTTGTGCCCTTTTTCTTTCAGATACTTATAAGATCCAACCTGTTAAGGTAATGGAAGACCACTAACAAGAAAGTGATAATGAATTTAGTGCACCTGCACTTGATTTCACACTCACAGGAACCAGCTCAGGTACTGACACTGCATTTAAGAACATAAGAAATAGGAGCAGAAGTAGACCATACTGCCCCTCGAGCCTGCTCTGCCATTCAATACAATCATGACTGATCTTCTGCCTCAACTCAACAATGACATGTAGTTAGTTCTCATTGAATAGAGCCTTGATGACTTCCCTTACACAACAGTGGATGGCAAACTGCGAGATGTTGCAAATATCTACAGCTTCAGCCTGGAAGGAACCAGACACCCAAATGTTCATTGGCATGTTCACCTTTCCAACCACTGGCAATGCGGCTCTTGCCTTCTCTGAGGTTTCAGTTGCGGCATGTGGCAGATTTCAGTCCGGACAGCTTACTGAAGTGCAGATGTCTCACATGTTGTTCCTCGCTGAGATGGAGGTAGCAGAAGTGCTCCTTGGATGCCCTGGGTGAATTTGGCCTCCTTATGAGAGCCCTCTCCCAGTTCTCCTTCTTCTCCTTCTTCCAGCAGCTTGTCCTGTTCTGCGTGGCCTATATTCATTCTCCAAGTCATGCTGTTTTTCAAGGGGAATGGCTACTAGAGCACCCATATCTGGCTTGTGCAGAAGCCTTGAAGTCAGCAAAAAGTCCTTCAGTGCCTACCACATCACTCCCTGAAAACATTTTCAACTTGAAACAGCTACTGAAAGCACCAAATACTTGTAGATTTGTAGCAACAGCCAGGAGAAATCAACCAGCAACTAACCTGTAAATAGTTTATGATTCCTTTAAAAAGCACTGGTGGGGTTCCTTCCTGCTATTGAATGCATATTCACCTTTGTGATGTTAAGAGAGGGCAGAAGCATGTTTAGTTCCAAAATGGCACCGCTGGCGTCAAATCAGCATTGCCCACTGATTGATGCCAGGATCTGCCTGCTCTACATCCTTGAGGCAGGCATTATCTGTGCGCACTAAAGCCCTTACCAATACGGTGCCAGTGTAATTTTCCCCACAAGTGTACACAGATACCATTTTGGATCTCTAAAAGCACTCATAGCACCCAAAGCACTGGCATTACAGTCGAATTTCTCACCCCATGGGTGCGATTTGAACTCATTCAAAACCCACGCACTTGCACGGAGTTGAAATCGGTCCCATGTGTTTGTGGACATTGGATGAGAATAGGATTGGGCTCAGTTTTGATGTAGCACATGGTGAAATGACCTGTCAAAACTTGGCATACACGGCTGATAAGGTGTGGTGCCAGCTGCTGGCACCCAAGATAATGCTAGGGCCTCATGTAATCGAAAAATACCATTCTTTTAATGGAAAAACTGTGTCTACATATTTCTTGCATTTAAATTTTTCACCCAAGTAACTTGCAGTCGGGCTCCAGAGGAAAATATGAAGACAGATGTAAATTGCAAACCTTTTTGTTGATATGAGTGAAGCGGAGAGAACAGTTCTTAGCTTTTGGCTTTCAATCCAGAAATGTCACTTCAGTGACATTAAGACTCTCTCCCAGCAGCTGTCTGAAGGCACTGACTAACCCATCACACAGATGACTGCGCACTGTTTCAGGCCTGTCCAATAGAAACTATATAAATGTGTGATGCAAGGAACAAACACAAAAGCTGTAACAAATGTATTTTATAGTTTGCTGTATTCATAAAAGCCAATTCAGTGGACCTGGGCACTGGGAAAGCAGATGCACAACTAACACAGAAACGCTTAATCTGGAGAGTCGGCCCCGCGCCAGATTTTTTCAGACTTTCAGTTCAAAGCTCTTTTATCTTTAATAAGCTAAAGGTGATTGTGCCCATTGTGTGTGCTAGCCTTGTTAAGTATCAGATTTGATTAAAAATATTTAAACAATCACGAATGCATTCAGCTGCATTTCTGCCAGTTTGTTTTTTATTTCCTGTGCATCCATTGGGTTAGGAGCTCTTAAAGTGCCTTTGTTTTTCAATTATAAATGTCTACACTACCTTTTAAGTACAGTGCCCTTTCTATATTCCTGAAGTTTTTATGAATATTTATTTGTCAGGATTTGGGAGAATTATTAATCTTAAGGTAAGCTTGTTTTCAAAGCACCTCAAATACTCTACTGCACAATTGAGTTGGTCCAAGATGAAAGGTGGCATGCCAAGGAGATCAGTAGGCCCATACCATATCTGCAGATCTTGGCACCTCTATCTGCCAATGACCCAGGACAACTATTTGGGTCAGCAGGATGGAGCTTTGCCATCTACAGCAAGGACACCCGAAGCCAAATTACAACGTAGCAATGACATTGCCAGTAACTGGCAAGATCAACACGAACCTCAATTGTCAGGCCTGTGACTCTGTCTCACTAGTCCTACAACATCAGCTAATGTGTTGTATATTAATAGATCAAGCAGGTGCAGAAATGTCAGTCAGCATGGTTACACTTTCAACCAGGTGTCAGCCTTGGCTTAGTGGCAGTATTCTTGCCTTTAAGTTACAAGGCCATGGGTTCAAGCCACACTCTAGAGTCTTCTGCATCATCTAGGTTGGTGCAGCATTAAAGGTACTATGTCTTAGTCAAAATATTAAACTGGTGCCCTCTCTGCCCTTTCAGGTGCATGGCACTATTTGAAGAACAGCTGGGAACTCTCTCACTGTCTCAATATTTATCCCTCAAACAACATCAAAACAAATTATCTGCTCAGTTTTTAATTGCTGTTTGTGGCACATTGCTGTGTCCAAATTGCTGCTGCATTTGCTTACATTACAACAGTGATTATGCTTGAAAAGTACTTCATTAGCTGTGAAGTGTTTGGGATGCCCTGCAAACATGAAAGAGGCTGAATATAAGGTAATCTTTTATTTCTAATCCCTTTCCCATTGAATGGCTTAACTTGTCCAAAGTCTGATTCATTTCCCAAAGTACAGGGGTAATTGATGCTGTCCTGTAGCTAACTTGAAGCCCACCTAAGAGTCAGTAACTTGCCATGTTTGTATTACAATGGTTTGATTTGTGAAGCACATGGAAGGTATGTGCCATGTTTTCAATTGTAGGTTGCATCTGGACTGTGCCGTGCTGAGGTGTATGTATGCACGTAACACAATGAAAAAACTGCAAGCACTTGTAAGAGTTTGGCATGGAAGAGCAGTTAATGTGAAACAAACCATATTTTGTGGCATGGTATCATGTGCCACCTATCTTGTACCAGATGCTGTTGGCCCTTCAAGAATACCATTTTCTCCTGCATTTGTTCCCAGGTCCTATTGGGCAGGATTTTGCTGTGAGCAGTAGATGAACAGTGTTAGCTATTTGTTAGACCTGCGCTTGCCCATAGAGTTTACAAGGGGTTTTGGGAAGTTGCTGTCAGCGAGACATCCAAGCACATGGCACCCTATGCAGGACATCTGGGATCTGTGTGAACAGGGCAAGCAACTCCTTAACCAGTCAGATTGAAGGATGGTTAATGAGACGTGCAGTGTCTGAACCAGGAGGTGTAAGTTAGAATTGTGAATTCAATGTTAAATCAGGAACAAAAAGTGTAATAGAGAGAAAGATTGAATTAAGAAAGAAAGATGAGATAGATAGAAAAAGTTAAAAATTATTTTTGTTAAAATCTCCAATGATTATTAAAATGTAAAAGAATAAAACACCACACTTCTTAAAGTTGATTTTCAGTCCAGAGAGGTAGTTTGCCAGTCCTGTTAAAAGGGCACTGAGACTGGAATGACTTGAATTAGCTTTTTGTGATGAGTTTAGTTATCCACTTCGGTCGGAGGAACGGAGGTGCAGAGTATTTCTTAAACGGTGAGAGAGTGGAAAGTGTTGATGTCCAAAGGGACCTAGGTGTCCTTGCTCATAAGTCACTGAAAACTAGCATGCAGGTGCAGCAAGTAATTAGGAAGGCGAACGGTATGTTAGCCTTTATCACAAGAGGATTTGAGTACAGGGGCAAAGAAATCTTGCTTCAATTGGTGAGGTCGCACCTGGAATATGTATGCAGTTCCAGTCCCCTTGCCTGAGGAAGGATATACTTGCCATCAAGGGAGTGCAGCAGAGGTTCACCAGAGTGATTCATGGGATGGTGGGATTGTCCTATGAGGAGAGATTGAGGAGACTGGGCCTGTATTCTCTGGAGTTTAGAAGAAGGAGAGGCGATCTCATAGAAACTTACAAAATTCTTAAAGGGATAGACAGGGTAGATGCAGAAAGGATGTTTCCCCTGGCTGTGGGGTCAAGAACCAGGGGACACAATCTCAGAATAAAGGGCAGCCATTTAGGACTGAGATGAGGAAGAACTTCTGCACTCTGAGGGTGGTGAATCTTTGGAATTCTCTGCCCCAGTGGGTGGTGGAAACTCAGTCACTGAGTAAGTTCAAGCCAGAGATCGATAGATTTCTAGTTGCTAATGATATCAAGGGATATGGGGATCATGTAGGAATATGGCGTTGAGGTCGACCATCAACCATCATCTAGAATGGCAGAGCAGGCTCAAAGGGCTGAATGGCCTACCCCTGCTCCTATGTTCATGCTTTCCCAAACACAGCGATGCAGTGTAGAATGTGGGTGTCACACAGTGATGTAGTGTAAAATGTGGGTGTCACATAGTGATGGATTGTAGAATATAGGTGTCACACAGTGACGAAGAATAGAATGTGGGTGTCACACAATCATGCAGTATAGAATGTAGGTGTCACACAGCGATGCAGTGTAGAATGTGGGTGTCACAAAGCAGAGTACTATACAATCTGGGTGTCACACAGTAATGCAGTGTAGAATGTGGGTGTTTACACAGCGATGCAGTGTAGAATGTGGATGTCACACAGCGATGCTGTAGAGAATGTGGGTGTCACACAGTGGTGCAGTGTAGAATGTGGGTGTTACACAGCGGTGCGGTGTAGAATGTGGGTTTCACACAGTGATGCTGTATGGAATGTGGGTGTCACAAAGTAGAGCAGTATAGAATGTGGGTGTCACACAGTGATGCTGTATGGATTGTGGGTGTCACACAGTGATGCTGTATAGAATGTGGATGTCACAAAGCAGAGCAGTATAGAATGTGGGTGTCACACAGCGATGCAGTATAGAATGTGGGTGTCACACTGCGGTGCAGTGTAGAATGTGGGTGTCACACAGTGATGCTATATAAGAACAAAGAACAGTACAGCACAGGAACAGGCCATTCGGCCCTCCAAGCCTGCGCCGATCTTGATGCCTGCCTAAACTAAAACCTTCTGCACCTCTGGGGACAGTATCCCTCTATTCCCATCCTATTCATGTATTTGTCAAGATGCCTCTTAAACGTCGCTATCATACCTGCTTCCTCCACCTCCCCCGGCAGCAAGTTCCAGGCATTCACCACGCTCTGCGTAAAGAACTTGCCTCGCACATCCCCTCTAAACTTTGCCCCTCTCACCTTAAACCTATGTCCCCGAGTAACCGACTCTTCCACCCTGGGAAAAAGCTTCTGACTATCCACTCTGTCCATGCCGCTCATAACTTTGTAAACCTCTATCATGTCGCCCCTCCACCTCCGTCGTTCCAGTGAAAACAATCCGAGTTTATCCAACCTCTCCTCATAGCTAATGCCCTCCAGACCAGGCAACATCCTGGTAAACCTCTTCTGTACCCTCTCCAAAGCCTCCACGTCCTTCTGGTAGTGTGGCGACCAGAATTGCATGCAATATTCTAAGTGTGGCCTAGCTAAAGTTCTGTACAGCTGCAGCATGACTTGCCAATTTTTATACTCTATGCCCCGACCGATGAAGGCAAGCATGCCGAATGAATTCTTGACTACCTTACCTGCGTTGCCACTTTCAGTGACCTGTGGACCTGTACGCCCAGATCTCTCTGCCTGTCAATACTCCTAAGGGTTCTGCCATTTACTGTATACTTACCACCTGCATTAGACCTTCCAAAATGCATTACCTCGCATTTGTCCGGATTAAACTCCATCTGCCATTTCTCTGCCCAAGTCTCCAACCGATCTATATCCTGCTACATCCTCTGACAATCCTTATCACTATCCGCAACTCCACCAACCTTTGTGTCGTCCGCAAACTTACTAATCAGACCAGCTACATTTTCCTCCAAATCATTTATATATACTACAAACAGCAAAGGTCCCAGCACTGATCCCTGCCGAACACCACTAGTCACATCCCTCCATTCAGAACAGCACCCTTCCACTGCTACCCTCTGTCTTCTATGACTGAGCCAGTTCTGTATCCATCTTGCCAGCTCACCTCTGATCCCGTGTGACTTCACCTTTTGTACCAGTCTGCCATGAGGGACCTTGTCAAAGGCTTTACTGATGTCCATGTAGACAACATCCACTGCCCTTCCTTCATCAATCATCTTTGTCATTTCCTCAAAAAACTCAATCAAATTAGTGAGACACGACCTCCCCTTCACAAAACCACGCTGCCTCTCGCTAATAAGTTCATTTGTTTCCAAACGGGAGTAAATCCTGTCCCGAAGAATCCTCTCTAATAATTTCCCTACCACTGACGTAAGGCTCACCGGCCTATAATTTCCTGGATTATCCTTGCCACCCTTCTTAAACAACGGAACAACATTGGCTATTCTCCAGTCCTCTGGGACCTCACCTGTAGCCAATGAGGATGCAAAGATTTCTGTCAAGGCCCCAGCGATTTCTTCCCTTGCCTCCCTCAGTATTCTGGGGTAGATCCCATCAGGCCCTGGGGACTTATCCACCTTAATGCTTTGCAAGACACCCAACACCTCCTCCTTTTCGATAATGAGATGACTGAGACTATCTACACTCCCTTCCCTAGGCTCATCATCCACCAAGTCCTTCTCTTTGGTGAATACTGATGCAAAGTAGTCATTTAGTACCTCGCCCATTTCCTCTGGCTCCACACTTAGATTCCCTTCTCTGTCCTTGAGTGGGCCAACCCTTTCCCTAGTTACCCTCTTGCTCTTTATATACGTATAAAAAGCCTTGGGATTTTCCTTAATCCTGTTTGCCAATGACTTTTCATGACCCCTTTTAGCCCTCCTGACTCCTTGCTTAAGTTCCTTCCTAATGTTTTTATATTCCTCAAGGGATTCGTCTGTTCCTAGCCTTCCAGCCCTTACGAATGCTTCCTTTTTCTTTTTGACTAGGCTCACAATATCCCGCGTTATCCAAGGTTCCCGAAACTTGCCAAACTTATCCTTCTTCCTCACCGGAACATGCTGGTCCTGGATTCTAATCAACTGACATTTGAAAGACTCCCACTTGTCAGATGTTGATTTACCCTCAAACAGCTGCCCCCAATCTAAATTCTTCAGTTCCTGCCTAATATTGTTATAATTAGCCTTCCCCCAATTTAGCACCTTTACCTGAGGACTACTCTTATCCTTATCCACAAGTACCTTAAAACTTATGGAATTATGGTCACTGTTCCCGAAATGCTCCCCTACTGAAACTTTGACCACCTGGCCGGGCTCATTCCCCAATACCAGGTCCAGTACGGCCCCATCCCTAGTTGGACTATCGACATATTGTTTCAAGAAGCCCTCCTGGATGCTTCTTACAAATTCTGCCCCATCCAAGCCCCTAGCACTAAGTGAGTCCCAGTCAATATAGGGGAAGTTAAAATCACCCACCACTACAACCCTGTTACCTTTACATCTTTCCAAAATCTGTCTACATATCTGCTCCTCTACCTCCCACTGGCTGTTGGGAGGCCTGTAGAAAACTCCCAACATCGTGACTGCACCCTTCCTATTCCTGAGCTCCACCCATATTGCCTTGCTGCACGACCCCTCCGAGGTGTCCTCCCACAGTACAGCTGTGATATTCTCCTTAACCAGTAATGCAACTCCCCCACCCCTTTTACATCCCCCTCTATCCCGCCTGAAGCTTCTAAATCCTGGAACATTTAGCTGCCAATCTTCTCCTTCCCTCAACCAAGTCTCTGTAATAGCAACAACATCATAGTTCCAAGTACTAATCCAAGCTCTAAGTTCATCTGCCTTACCTGTTATACTTCTCGCATTGAAACAAATGCACTTCAGACCACCAGTCCCGCTGTGCTCCGCAACATCTCCCTGCCTGCTCTTCCTCTTAGTCTTACTGGCCTTATTTACTAGTTCCCCCTCATTTATTTCACTTGCTGTCCTACTGCTCTGGTTCCCACCCCCCTGCCACACTAGTTTAAACCCTCCCGAGTGATGCTCGCAAACCTCGCAGCCAGGATATTTGTGCCCCTCCAGTTTAGATGCAACCTGTCCTTCTTGTACAGGTCCCATCTGTCCCTGAAGAGATCCCAATGGTCCAGATATCTGATACCCTCCCTTCTACACCAGCTGTTCAGCCATGTGTTTAGCTGCACTATCTTCCTATTTCTAGCTTCACTGGCATGTGGCACAGGGAGTAATCCCGAGATTAGAACCCTGGAGGTCCTGTCTTTTAACTTTCTACCTAACTCCCTAAACTCCCCCTGCAGGACCTCGTCACTCTTCCTGCCTATGTCATTGGTACCAATGTGTACCACAACCTCTGGCTGTTCACCCTCCCCCTTCAGAATGCCCCCTGTCCGTTCAGAGACATCCTTGACCCTGGCACCAGGGAGGCAACATACCATCCTGGAGTCTCTTTCACGTCCACAGAAGCGTCTATCTGTGCCCCTGACTATAGAGTCCCCTATAACTATTGCTCTTCTGCACTTTGTCCTTCCCTGCTGAACAACAGTGCCAGCCGTGGTGCCACTGCTCTGGCTGCTGCTGTTTTCCCCTGATAGGCCATCCCCCCCAACAGTATCCAAAACAGTATACTTGTTAGAGAGGGAGATAGCCACAGGGGATTCCTGCACTGACTGCCTGCCCCTTCGAGCAGTCACCCATCTATCTGCCTGCACCTTGGGTGTAACCACTTCTCTAAAACTCCTGTCTATAACGCTTTCTGCCACCTGCATGCTCCTAAGTGCATCCAGTTGCCGCTCCAACCGATCCATGCGGTCTGTGAGGAGCTGAAACTGGGTACACTTCCTGCAGATGTAGTCGTTCGGAACGCTGGAAGCGTCACGGACGTCCCACATCTCACAGGTGAAGCACTTCACCCCTCTAACTGACGTTTCAGCACTAATTAATAAATTAATTTAAGATAAATAAATACTTATTAAATCCTTACTAAATTGTTATAATAACTATATGGTCCCTAGTGCTAGAATCCTACTATAAATATTAAATGCTAACTAAATACAGTAATCTCCTCCCTCTGGTTTAGTTACTCTACTTATTAATTAGTTAATTAGGGTTTTAATCAATTTTTATCAATGTTTTATTTTCAAATTCAGTAAAAAAATTCCCTACCAGCCAATCAGGTCACAGCTTTCCTGTGACGTCACTTTCAGTTTTTTTTACCAGAGGTAAGTTTTTTATACTTACCGGTCCGGAACTCCGCCCTCAGAGTCTTCTCCCAGTCAGCTGTGCGCTTTGGAAGCTCTCTATAGAATGTGGGTGTCACAAAGCAGAGCAGTATAGAATGTGGGTGTCACACAGCGATGCAGTGTAGAATGTGGATGTCACACAATCATGCAGTATAGAATGTCGATGTCACGCAGTGATGCAGTGTAGAATGTGGGTGTCACACAGCGAGGCAGTGTAGAATGTGGGTGTCACACAGCGATGCAGTGTAGAATGTGGGTGTCACACAGCGAGGCAGTGTAGAATGTGGGTGTCACACAGCGATGCAGTGTAGAATGTGGATGTCACACAATCATGCAGTATAGAATGTCGATGTCACGCAGTGATGCAGTGTAGAATGTGGGTGTCACACAGCGAGGCAGTGTAGAATGTGGGTGTCACACAGCGATGCAGTGTAGAATGTGGGTTTCACAAAGCAGAGCATTATAGAATGTGGGTGTCACACAGAGATGTTGTATAGAATGTGGGTATCACACAGCATTGCATTGTAGAATGTGGGTGTTACACAGCGATGTAATGTCGGATGTGGGTGTTACACAGTGATACTGTATATAATGTGGGTGTCACACAGCAATGCGTTATAGAATGTGGGTGTCAGACAGTGATGCAGTGCAGAATATGGGTGTAACACAGTGATGCAGTGTAGAATGTGGGTGTCAGACAGTGATGCAGTGTAGATTGTGGGTGTCACACAGCAGAGCAGTATAGAACGTGGGTGTCATACAGCAATGCAGTGTAGGAATTTGGGTGTAACACAGCAGAGCAGTGTAGAATGTGGGTGTCACACAGCGACGCAGTGTAGAATGTGGGTGTCACACAGCGATGCAGTGTAGAATCTGGGTGTCACACAGCGATGCAGTGTAGAATGTGGGTGTCACACAGCAGAGCAGTATAGAATGTAGGTGTCACACAGTGATGCTGTAGAGAATGTGGGTGTCACACAGAGATGTTGTATAGAATGTAGGTGTCACACAGCAGATCATTATAGAATGTGTGTCTCACACAGAGATGTAGTGTAGAATGTGGGTGTCATACAGTGATGCAGTGTAGAATCTGGGTGTCACACAACACAGCAATATAGAATGTGGGTATCACACAGTGATGTCGTGTAGAATGTGGGTGTCACACAGTGATGCAGTATAGAATGTGGGTGTCACACAGCAATGCGTTATAGAATGTGGGTGTCAGACAGTGATGCAGTGCAGAATATGGGTGTAACACAGCAGAGAAGTATAGAACGTGGGTGTCACACAGCAGTGCAGTGTAGAAATTTGGGTGTAACACTACAGAGCAGTATAGAATGTGGGTGTCACACAGCAGAGCAGTATAGAATGTAGGTGTCACATAGTGATGCAGTGTAGAATGTGGGTGTCACATAGTGATGCTGTAGAGAATGTGAGTGTCAGACAGTGATGCAATGTAGAATGTGGGTGTCAGACAGTGATGCAATGTAGAATGTGGGTGTCAGACAGTGATGCAGTATAGAATATGTGTGTCACAGAGCAATGCAATATAGAATGTGTGTGTCACACAGTGATGAAATGTAGAATGTGGGTGTCACACAGTGATGCAGTATAGAATGTGGGTGTCACACAGTGATGCAGTGTAGAATGTCGGTGTCAGACAGTGATGCAGTGTAGTATGTGGGTACCACACAGCGATGCAGAATGTGGGTGTCACACATCAGAGCAGTATAGAATGTGGGTGTCACACAGTGATGCCATGTAGAAGGTGGGTGTCACACAGCGATGAAATGTAGAATGTGGGTGTCACACAGCGATGCAGTATACAATGTGGGTGCCACACAGTGATGCAGTATAAAATGTGGGTGTCAGACAGCGATGCAGTATAGAATGCGGGTGTCACACAGTGATGCACTGTGGAATGTGGGTGTCACACAGTGATGCAGTATAGAATATGGGTATCACACAGCAATGCAGTGTAGAATGTGGGTGTCACACAGTGATGTAAGCAACCTTGCTGAATCAATCCTACAGTGCTAAATTCATAAATACATTTTTTTTCATCAAGATGCAGCTGGCTCTGCACCCCAGGGCCTCATTGTAAACAATTATTTTGTGCTGAGTGGAGTTGTCCCAGTGATTGATGTCCTGTGCAGTTCTGACACATTGATTTGAGACTTGACCTCTCTCCATATTGTTAAATAAACATCTGCAGTAAGTTAGCAATCACCACACTGTAGACCGAGAAGGTGGCTCCAAGCAGCAGCAAGGCATTTTTGAAGGATAAAATAAGGATATATGTAACAATTAAAAATTGACTTGGTTGCTTCCTGCCAAGTAGGAGCATGAAAGGGTTTTGTTAATGCTACAAACAGCTTTGGAAAGTCATCCCAGTCATGGAAACATTTGGCTTCAGAGCACCCAGTTTTCACTTAGAAGTTGAGTTCTAAATACTTCCACCCCACCCCAATCTAAGAACAGACCATTAACACATCTATACTATTCACCTCAACTATTCCTTGTGCAGTTATGTTCTACATTCTAACCATACAAACGTACAAATTAGGAGCCGGAGTAGGCCATTCGGCCCCTCAAGCCTCCTCTGCCATCTGATATGATCATGGCTGATCTGATTGTGGCCTCAGCTCTGCTTTCCTGCCTACTCACGATAACCTGACTCCCTTGTCTATCAATAATCTATCTAACTCAGCCTTAAAAACATTCAATGACCCAGTCTCCACTGGTTTCTGGGGAGGAGAATTCCACAGACTAACAATCCTTTGAGAGAAAAAAAAATTCTCCTCATTTCTGTCTTAATGGGAGGCCCCTTATTTTAAAACTGTGTCTCCTAGTTCTAGCCTCTCCCATAAGGAGAAACATCCTTTCAGCATCCTCCCTGTCAAGTCCCCTCAGTATCTTATATGTTTCGATAAGATCCCCTCTCATTCATTCTTCTAAACTCCAACCTGTCCAACCTTTCTTTTTAAGATAACCCATTCATCCCAAGAATCAGTCGAGTGAATCTTTTGTGAACTGCCTCTAATGCAATTATATCCTTTCTTAGGTAAGGAGACCAAAACTGTATGCTGTACTCCAGATGTAGTCTCACCAGCACCCTGTTGAACTGTAGCAAAACTTCCCTACTTTTATATTCCATTCCCCATGCAACAAGTGACAACATCCAATTTGTCTGCATTATCACTTGCTGTACTTGCATACTGGCATTTTGTGAATCATGTACCAAGACACCAGGATCCCTCTGTACCAGAGAGTTCTGCAATCTCTCTCCATTTAAATAGTATACTGCTTTTCTATTCTTATGCCAAAGTGAACAAGTTAATATTTTCCCACATTATACTCCATCTGCCAAATCTCTGCCCACTCACTTAACCCATCTATATCCCTTTGCAGACTCTTTATATCCTCTTCACAACTTACTGTCTTACCTATCTTTGTGTCATCAGTAAATTTAGCAACCGTACAGTCAGTTCCATCATCCAAGTCATTGATAAAGATTGTTAATAGTTGAGGCTCCAGCACTGATCCCTGTGGCCAACCACTAGTTACAGCTTGCCAACCCAAAAATGACCCATTTATCTTCCTGTTAGCTAACCAATCCTCTATCCATGCTAATATGTTACCATCTAAACCATGAGCTCTTATTTTGTGTAGTAACCACTCTCTGGGGAAAGAGGTCTCTCCTGAATTTCTTATTGGATTTATTAGTGGCTACCTTACATTGATGGCTACTAGTTTTGATCTCCCCCCACACCACCACCCTCCCCCCCGCCCCCCTGCGCTCCCCCGCCCCACCCCCCCCCCCCAACCCCCACACCCCCACCCCAACAAGTGGAAACTTCTCTGTACGTCTACTGGATCAAACTGTTCATATTTTTAAAGATCTCTATCAGGTCACCACCTCAACCTTCTCTTTTCTAGAGCGGTTGCGAAAGGCCAAGGGACTGGTTGCTAAAGGCTGAGAGACTGTTTTTGGTAGAAGCATTTATATTTCGTCGGATTTTGCTTCCTGCATTAGTTTCTTTTGCTATGGAAGGTGCCGTTTCTGCAGATTTACACTGTTTCTTTGCCAAACTTTCCTAAATATTGCTCATTGTGGCTGCAAAAGAACTTGCAGCAAATTTTCTTCAGCTGTTTCCATTGTGCTCAATGCTCAATGATGAGGAAGATGACTTCTTGAGGGATCAGAAGTGCGGGTATGCCAGTCATTTAGTCTGCATCTGTCACTATTCCAGGAATAACAATGAGAAAGCCTCATACCCACCCGCCTGTACATGTCAGTGGAGATCACTTGTCACAGCCTCTGCTTCATAAGAGGCTGTCAATGAGCTGTGCCACCTGTTCGGGTGCCCTACCCACAATTTCTAGAACAGGGATAGTTGTGCCCATTGCTGTAAATGTTACCAGAACATTAAGCTTTTAGACTACCAATTCTCTCCAAGCCACAGCAAGAGACATCTGCCACATTAACTAGTAATAGATGTATCAAGTGAATGACGAATGCAATTTTTGTGACGCGCAATGCCTTCATCATTACCTCTGTGGAAAGGAAGCGTCAGTTTGACAGAACACAGAACTTTTTGAAGAGGACACAGTGTAGAAGATGGCATCACCTTTCTGTGGAGAATTATCAGCAGGTGGGAATTCTACCACTCACGAAATTCCACCGTGACCCCAAAGCAAACACAACGAGGTCTCCTAAAATGGCCTTCATTTATTATGTGGCAAAACCATTGGTCACTGGGAGGGGGTGGGGGAATTTTGTGGTGCTACAGCATTTTAAATGCTGTATCTGACTTAAGAGGCACCTGGGGTGAGCATATTGTCTTACTGTCATTGGTTGAACTCACATAAAGCTAGCTGATTAACAAGATGATCTTTGACAGATTAGTCATTGACATTCTGAACTGAACCCCAAATAGTGAGAGGGAGATAGAAGAACAAATATGTAGGCAGATTTCTGAGTGCAAAAACAATAGGGCAATAATAGTTGGAGATTTCAACTACTCTAATATCAACTGGGATACAAACAGTGTGAAGGGCACAGAGGGCGCAAAATTCTTGAACTGCATTCAAGAGAACTTTTTTAGCCAGCATGTAACAAGCCCAACGAGAGCAGGCACAATTCTAGATTTAGTCTTAGGTAATGAAGCTGGGCAAGTGGATGAAGTAGCCATGGGTGACCATTTTGGAGATAGTGGCCATAATCCAGTTAGATTTAGCATTTTTATGGAAAAGGACAAAGATAGAACAGGAGTAAAAGTTCTAACTTGGAGAAAGGCAAATTTTACGAAGCTGAGAGGTGATCTGGTGAAAGTGGACTGGATACAGTTAGTGAAGGAAAATCAGTGGCAACCAGTGGGAGGTATTCAAAAGCGAGATTCTATGAGCACAGTGTAGACATGTACCCATAAATAAAAAGGGTGGTACTGCCAAATCTAGAGCCCCCTGGTTATCCAGAAGCATACAGGGTAAGATAAAGCAGAAAAAGAAAGTTTATGACAGTCACAAAAAAACTAAATACTTTAAAAAGTCTTGAGGAGTATAGAAAGTGCAGGGGTGAAGTAAAAAAGAAAATAAGGAAAGCAAAGAGAGGACATGAAAAAATATTGGCAGGTAAAATCAAGGAAAACCCAAAGATGTTTTATCGGTACATTAAAAGCAAGAGGATAACTTTTTCTTCTTCTTTGGCCTCCTTGTCTCGAGAGACAATGGGTAAGCACCTGGAGATGGTCAGTGGTTTGTGGAGCAGCGCCTGGAGTGGCTATAAAGGCCAATATTAGAGTGACAGACTCTTCCACAGGTGCTGCAGAAGAAATTGTTTGTCGGGGCTGTTACACAGTTGTCTCTCCCCTTGCGCTTCTGTCTTTTTTCCTGCCAACTGCTAAGACTCTTCGACTCGCCGCACTTTAGCCCCTCCTTTATGGCTGCCTGCCAGCTCTGGCGATCACTGGCAACTGACTCCCATGACTTGTGATCAATGTCACAGGACTTCATGTCGTGTTTACAGACGTCTTTAAAGCGGAGCCATGGACGGCCGGTGCGTCTGATACCAGTGGCGAGCTCGCTGTACAATGTGTCCTTGGGGATCCTGCCATCTTCCATGCGGCTCACATGGCCAAGCCATCTCAAGCGCCGCTGACTCAGTAGTGTGTATAAGCTGGGGATGTTGGCCGCCTCGAGGACTTCTGTGTTGGAGATATGGTCCTGCCACCTGATGCCAAGGATTCTCCGGAGGCAGCGAGGATGGAATGAATTGAGACGTCGCTCTTGGCTGACATACGTTGTCCAGGCCTCGCTGCCATAGAGCAAGGTACTGAGGACACAGGCTTGATACACTCAGAATTTTGTGTTCCGTGTCAGTGCGCCATTTTCCCACACTCTCTTGGCCAGTCTGGACAAAGCAGTGGAAGCCTTTCCCATGCGCTTGTTGATTTCTGCATAGAGGATAACTATGGAAAGGGTAAGGCCCAGAGGTGTACATGGTAACTTACACATGGGTGCAGAAGATGTGGGCAGAGTTCTTAATGAGTACTTTGTCTCTGTCTTCACAAAGGAGAGGGATGATGCAGACATCATACTTAAAGAGGAGGAGTGTGAAATATTAAATACGATAAGCATTATGGGAGAGGAAGTACTGGAGGGTCTGCGTCCTTGAAAGTGGATAAATCACCAGGGCGGGATGGATTATATCCCAGGCTGTTAAAGGAAGCCAGGGAGGAAGTAGCGATGCTTTGAGGATCATTTTCAAATCCTCACTAGATACAGGCAAGGTACCAGAGAATTGGAAGTCTGTGAACATTGTACCATTGTTTAAAAAGGGTGTGAGGAATAGGCCAAATAATTATAAGCCGGTCAGTCTGATCTCTGTAGTGGGCAAATTATTAGAATCAATTCTAAGAGATAGGATAAATTGCCACTTAGAAAGGCACGGATTAATGAGGGACAGTAGGCATGGATTTGTTAAGCGAAGGTCATGTCTTACGAACATAATTGAATTTTTTGAGGAAATAACAAGAAGGACTGATGAGGGTAATGCAGTGGATGTGGTCTACATGGATTTTAGTAAGGCATTTGACAAGGTCCCACATAGCAGACTAGTCAGAAAAGTAAAAGCCCATGGGATTCAGGGGAATGTGACGAGTTGGATCCAAAATTGGCTCAGTGACAGGAAACAAAGGGAAATGGTCAATGGATGTTTTTGCCAATGGAAGGTGGTTCCCAGTGGCATTCCACAGGACTCAATGTTAGGTCCTTTGCTGTTTGTGGTATATATTAATGATTTGGACTTAAATGTGGGAGGCATGATTGGGAAATTTGCAGGTGACACAAAAATTGGTCGCGTAGTTGATAGTGTAAAGGATAGCCGTAGACTCCAGAATGATGTCAATGGTTTGGTTGAGTGGGCAGGAATGTGACAAATGGAATTCAATCCAGAGAAGTGTGAGGTAATGCATTTGGGGAGGGCAAATAAAGCAAGGGAACACACAATAAATGGGAGGATATTGAGAGGGGTAGAGGAAGTGAGAGACCTTGGAGTGCAGGTCCACAGGTCCCTGAAGGTGGCAGGACAGGTGGATAAAGTAGTGAAGAAGGCATATGGAATGTTTTCCTTTATTGGCCGAGGTATAGAATACAAAAGCAGGGAGTAATGCTGGAACTGTATAAAACACTGCTTAGTCCAGTTGGAGTATTGCGTACATTTCTGGTCACCACATTCCAGGAAGGACATAATTGCTCTGGAGAGAGTACAGAGGAGATTTACAAAAATATTGCCAGGGCTTGAAAATTGCAGCTATGAGGAAAGATTGGATAGGCTAGAGTTGTTTTCCTTAGAACAGAGGAGGCTGAGGGGTGACTTAATTGAGGTATACAAAATTATGAGGGGCCTAGATAGAGTAGACAGGAAGGAGCTGTTTCACCTAGCATTGAGGTCAATTACCGGGGGCCATAGATTTAAGGTGATTGGTAGAAGGATTAGAGGGGACATGAGGAAAAATATTTGCACCCAGAGGGTGGTGGGTGTCTCGAATTCCCTGCTCGGATCCGTGGAGGCAGAAACCCTCAACTCATTTAAAAGGTCCCTGAACCTTCACCTGAAGTGCTGTTATCTGCAAGGCTACAGACTAGATTATGGAAGGTGGGATTAGAATGGGCAGCCAGTTTTTTCAGCCAGCGCAGACACGATGGGCTGAATGGCCTCTTTCCGTTCAGTAACTTTTCTATGGTTCCATGATTGAAGTCTTGCTTTAGATGCCTGGACAAACCTGGTAGAGACTAGCAAAATTATCCAGAATTCTAATAGCTTGCTGCATGTTGGTGCTACGTAGAAAGGATTACTACCTCCTGAATTTGAAGAGGACAATGATGAAGAAGATAGCGAAAGCCCTCCATCCCCACAGCAGGGGGACATTGCACAGGAAGGAGAAGAGGTACAGCAAGAGAGTCATCAGCCTGCAACTATAGAGAGGAAGTGGCATCTTGTTGCTGATCGCTTTCAATAAAAAAGGGTCGTACACAGAAATAAAAATCCTTCCTTCATGGTTGGTGACTCTCACAGCCTCAACTGCCTCATTAAGACCTTCATTCCCAAGGGCATCTGCAGAGTGCCTCAGTAATAGAATTCTCACATTTCATTTACTCAATCCATGAAGTCTCAGACATCCAGAGAAATCTCTGAAGTCTATGTAGTCAATCAATTTTTACTTTCTTTTATAGTATTTTCCAAACAATAGCAATAATTTCAAAGGCTATCTCATACTACTTGTTACCACTTTGTGCCTAAATATTTACTGCACTGTGGTCATAACTTCTTACATCTACTCCTTGAGTGACTGAAGGTTGAGAGATAGATGGTGCAGACATTTTTCTTGGAAAATTTGAGGACAGAGGTGAATGCGATCTCAGTGAAGCAGCTGTCGCCGATGGTTTCAGAGAGGAAATTCTAGGCCAGGGCACCGACAAGAACAGAAGAAGCCTCCTTTTAGTTGAAGTACAGCTGGTCATGATGTAAACCTAGAAAACTAGCAAATGCTGCTCAACGATCTTTAGAAAAATTGATGCAGCCTTTAGTGATCTGAGAGTTCCAAAATAGCTCAGAGTAATCTTATGACAGTTGAAACAAGGAGTTAGACAACATATGCAACGAGTGACCGCCTTGTCATAAGCATTGTGCAACGCCAGCATTGTTTTTGACCCTGAGCTGATCTTCATATCTCACATATTCACTGTTGCCAAGTCTGCTTACCTCCACCTCTGCAACATTGCCTGTCTCCTTCCTTACCCCTTGCACTAACACCCCACCCCTCACCGCTACCTAAACCCTTATCTACAATTTTCTTGTGCCCAGAATTACTTATTCCAACTCTCTCCTTCCTGCCTTCCAATCAATTACCCTCCACAAACTCCAAGTTGAATGAAGCTGCCCACATCTTTTACCGCACATGGTGCTGCTCCTCCAACAACCTCATCCTCACTGGCCTGCACTGGCTCTCTGTCCCCTGATGTTTTCAATTCAAAATCCATGTCCTTTCTTTTCAAATCACTCCTTCATCTTGGATCTCCCTACCTCTGCATTTCCTCGACCTACACAGGCCCCCACACACCCCCCAGCCCTACAATTCTGGCTACTTAGGCGCTCCCCCCTCCATTTAACATATCATTCGTCTCAACTTCACTCTCTGGTACTCCATCTCTATATTATTCTGCCTCTATTCTTCACCTAATCACAGTGCTGACTTTGTTTAGCACAGGCAGAGGCATCACCCCAAACCTATGGATTTTGACAGGAATGTTTGGGATTGGCCAGGTCTGGGCCTAATTTGCATCTCTTCCTCCAGATCTCTGTCAGAATAACAGTGGGAGTGCATTGGAAGGTAGTTGATTTTTAGCTTCCTTGCCTTTATATAGCTGTATGTTAACCGAATAATACATAAGAAGATAAGGAATAGGAGGAGTAGGCCATTCGGCCCCTTGAGCCTTCCCTACCATGCAATAAGATCGTGGCTGATCTGATCGTGGCCTTAACTCCACATTTCTGCCTGCCCCCCCATAACTTGACTCCCTTGTAGATCAAAAATCTGTCTAACTCAGCCTTGAAAATATTCACTGACTCAACCTCCACTGCTTTCTGGGATAGAGAATCCAAAGATTAACGACCCTCTGAGAGAAGAAATTCCTCCTCTTTTCCGGCTTAAAAGGAAGACCCCTTATTTTGAAACTGTGCCTCCCAGTTCTAGATTCCCCCTTCGAGAGGAAACATCCTCTCAGCATCTACCCTGTCAAGCCCCCTCAAAATCTGACATGTTTCAATAAGATCTCCTCTCATTCTCTTGAACTCCAATGAGTTTCGGCCCAACCTGCTCAACCTTACCTCATAAGACAAATCCTTCATCCCAGGAATCAGCTGAGGAAACCTTCTCTGAACTGCCTCCAATGCAAGTATATCCCTCCTTAAATAAGAAGACCAAAACTGTACACAGTACTCTAGCTGTAGTCTCACCACTGCCCTGTACAGTTGTAGCAAGACTTCCCTACTTTTATACTCCATCCCTCTTGTAATAAAGGCCAACATTCCATTTGCCTTCCTAATTACGTTCAGTACCTGCATGCTAGCTTTCTTTGACTCATGTAAGAGGACACCCACATCCCTCTGCACTGCAGCATTCTGCAGTCTCTCTCCATTTAAATAATATTCTGCTTTTCTACTCTTCATGCCAAAGTAGATAACCGAACTTTTTCTCACATTATGCTCCATCTGCCAAATTTTTACCCATTCACTAACCGATCTATATCTCTTTGCAGACTCTTTGTGTCCTCCTCACAACTTTCTTTCCCACCTATCTTTGTATCGTCACCAAATTTGGCTACAATACACTCGATCCTTTCGTCCAAGTCATTCATATAGATTGTAAATAGTTGAGGCCCAGGCACTGACCCCTGTGTCACTCTACTAGTTACAGTTTGCCAACCTGAAAATGACCCATTTATCTCAACTCTCTGTTTCCTGTTAGGTAATCCTCTATCTATGTTAATCCATGTTAACACCATGGGCTCTTATCTTGTGCAGTAACCTATTATGTTGTACTTTATCAATTGGAAATCCAAATACACTACCAACCAGTGGTTCCCCTTTATCCACCCTGCTTGTTACATCCTCAAAGAACTCTAATAAATTTTTCAAATACTATTTCTCTTTTATAAAACCATGTTGACTCTGCTTGATTTTATTATGATTTTCTCAATGTCCTGCTACTACTTCCTTGCCCAATGATAGATGTTAGGCTAACTGGCCTATAGTTTCCTATTTTCTGTCTCCCTCCTTTCTTGAATAGGGATGTTATATTTGCAGTTTTGCAATCTACTGGGACCTTTACAGAATCTAGGGATTTTTGGAAGATTAGAAACAATGCATCCACTAACATTCTGTGGCATCTGCTTTATATTTGTACCCGGGAGGGGTGGGAGGGAAATCTGAAGAGTAATTTTTTCAACCTTGCACTCCCAGGGGCAAATTGTTGGTGTATGCAATGCATTATTTTCCAACTAACACTGTAAATGGTCAGAAAAGTGTGTACCACAGCCCCGTTGATTTCAATGGGAAGGGAAATCGGACCAGATGTATTTTGGGCAGTCAGTCCACATTGACCAGTTTTCCGCTCACATCCAAAGTGAAATGGTGTTTCTTTCTTCCCCACACCATATCTAATTGAGGTGCTGTGTCATTGTTCTTGATTGTTCTCCCCAAACCTCTGTCCTTGTCCTTACAATAAGAGTCAAGATCGCTATATCTATTAGACAAGGCCGGACTCAGAAGTTTTGAACTTCCATAGAGGTTCTCCCGATTGTTTGCCATATTCCAAACACCATACATTTGAGGTTACATCACTTCTCCATGGACCTTACACACAATTGGGAGAACCCCGCCCCCGCCCACCCCACTGCCCCGTGTCATGCTCCCTTATGCAGGCGGTTACTATATTCATCACTATTCCTCTCTATCCTTGGTTGACCACAAGGAGGAAAGGTATTCGGAAACCTTTCCTCCTCGCATATGTTGAAGATTGTTATCAATCTCCGCATTATTTAGGCTCTACCTACATATACAATTACAGAGATTGTACATCACAGAACCAGGTCATTCAGGACAACTGCTCCATGCTGGTGTTTATGCTCCACATGAGCCTCCTACCACCCCTCTTCATCTAACCCTATCACCATGACTTTCTATTACTTGTTTCTTCAATCTAGACCCCTCAATCACTAGAAACAGCCAGTTTCAATCTGCATTATACCATTCCTTCCCAATTTTAAACACCTCGATCAAACTAACCTGTAATCCCCTCTGTACATAATTCTTCTGCATGTCTTGTAGAGCCAGGATATCCAAAACTAAGTACACAGTGCAGCTCCTGATCCAGCCATTCCTGTAATACTGTGCTACTTAGCAACTCCAGAACTATTTCTCTCACTTAGCTGCTTGGTGTTGCAGATTGAGTCCAACTCAATCTCAGCACCAAATTCCCACTCAGGTCACACCGCTTGTCTGAGGTTCTCTCAGTGCAAACCACTCTCAATGTCTGACTCTCACAACTTAATGAGCTTCTATTTGCACGTGGAAGTATTTTCCACTCACCTAATTACTCGTCAGATGACTCACTCAAAAATTGTGATGAGAAACAAGTATTTTGTTTGTTTTTCAAGAAAAGATAAAAATATGGCCCTAAATATTAAAGAGACACACACATGGCATAAGGACAATCTATCATTGGTGTTAGTGAGTATAGGGGGTGTCATATATAGAGTCATAGAGTCGTACAGCATAGAAACAGGCCCTTTGGCCCACCGCATCCATGCCCACCATAATGCCTATCTATACAAATCCCACCTGCCTGCATTAATTCCATATCCCTCTATGCCTTGCTCATTCAAGTACCTGTCCAGATGCCTCTTAAATGTTGCTACTGTTCCTGCCTCCACCACCTCCTCTGGCAGCTCATTCCAGATACCCACTATTCTTTGTGTGAAAAATTTACCCCTTTGATCCCCTTTAAACCTCCTCCCTCTCACCTTAAATCTATGCTCTCTAGTTTTAGTCACCCCTACCATGGGAAACAGACTCTGGCTATCTACCCTATCTATGCCTCTCATAATTTTATATAACTCTATCATGTCCCCTCTCAGCCTCCTTCGCTCCAGGGAAAACAGGCTCAGCCTATCCAATCTCTCTTTATAACTTAAGCCCTCCAAACCAGGCAACATCCTTGTGAATCTTTTCTGCACCCTCTCTAGCTTAATCACATCTTTCCTGTAGTGCAGCGACCAGAACTGCACACAGTACTCCAAATGCGGTCTAACCAAAGTTCTGTACAACTATAACATGACGTCCCAACTCTTGTACTCAATGCCTCAGCCGATGAAGGCAAGCATGCCATACGCCTTCTTCACCACCCTGTCTACTTGTGTTGCCACTTTCAGGGAACTATGTACTTGCACCCCAAGGTCTCTCTGTTCAACAACACTCCCCAGGGCCCTGCCATTCACTGTATATGTCCTGCCCTGGTTTAACTTCCCAAAATGCATCACTTCACACTTGTCTGCGTTAAATTCCATTTGCCAATTCCTTGCCCACTTTCCCAGTTGATCTATATCCTGTTGTAACCTTAGACAACCTTCTTCATTGTCCACTATACCACCAATTTTGGTGTCATCTGCAAACTTACTAATCATGCCCCCTACAATCACATCCAAGTTATTAATATATATGACAAACAACAGAGGGCCCAGCACCAATCCATGCGGCACACCACTGGTCTCCAATCTGAAAAACAACCCTCCACTACCACCCTCTGCCTCCTATCACCAAGCCAATTTTGTATCCAATTGGCTAGCTCACCCTGGATCCCATGTGTTCGAACCTTCTGGACCAGCCTACCATGCGGGACCTTATCAAAGGCCTTGCTAAAGTCCATGTAGACAACGTCCATCGTCCTGCCCTCGTCAATTCTCTTGGTCACCTCCTCAAAATACTCAGTCAAATTCGTGGGACATGATTTCCCACGCACAAAGCCATGCTGACTATCCCTAATCAGACCTTGCCTTTCCAAATGCATATAAATCCTGTCTCTCAGAATCCCTTTCAATAACTTTCCCACCACTGATGTAAAGCTCACTGGCCTGTAGTTCCCTGGCTTATCCCTGCTGCCCTTCTTCAATAAAGGCACAACATTAGCTATCCTCCAGTCTTCCGGTACCTCACCGTGGCTAACGATGATACAAAAATCCCTGCCAGGGCCCCAGCAATCTCCTCCCTTGCTTCCCAGAGCATCCTAGGATACACCTGGTCAGGCCCTGGGGATTTATCCACCTTAATGCGCTTCAAAACCTCCAACACCTCTTCCTTTGTAATGCTTATATGCTCCAGGATATCGCTGTTCCCTCCCTTGAACTCACTCGCTTCCATGACCTCCACGATAAATACAGACGAGAAGTATTCATTTGAAACCTCGCCCATTTCCCGTGGCTCCATACATAGATTACCACACTGATCCTTAAGGGGACCTACTCTCTCCCTAGCTACCCTTTTACTCTTAATATACTTATAGAATCTTTTAGGATTCCCCTTTATCTTATCTGCCAGGGAAATCTCATGACCCCTTTTCACCCTCCTAATTTCCTTGTTAAGTGTACTCCTACATCCCCTATACTCCTCGAGGGACTCGCTCGATCCCAGCTGCCTATACCTGACATATTACTCCTTCTTTGTCCTAACCAGAACCTCAATATCCCTCGTCAGGCAAGGTTCCCTAAACTTGCCAGCCTTGCCCTTCCATCTAACAGGAACATGCTGGCCCTGAACTCTTCCTATCTCACTTTTAAAAGCCTCCCACTTGCCAGACTTCCCTTTACCTGCAAACAGCCTCTCCCATTCAACTTTTGAGAGTTCCTGTCTGATGCCATCGAAATTAGCATTCCCCCAACTTAGGACAAGGATAGGACCAGTCCTATCCTCCTATCCTTATCCATAACTATCTTGAAGCTAATAGAGTTATGGTCACTGGTCCCAAAGTGCTCCCCCACTGACACGTCAACCACCTGCCCTGCCTCATTTGCTAAGAGGAGATTGAGTGTAGCCCCTTCTCTAGTAGGGCCATCCACATACTGCTTCAGAAACCTATCCTGGACACACTTAACAAATTCTTCCCCATCTGATCCCTTCACACTAAGGCAGTCTCAGTCAATATTAGGGGAGTCAAAATCACCTACTATTACAACCCTATAATTCCTACACCTATCTGTAATTTCCCTACATAGATGCTCCTCCAATTCCCTCTGACTATTGGGGGGGCCTATAATATAATTCCATCAAAGTGATCACCCTTTCTTATTTCTATGTTCTACCCATATGGCCTCGCTGGACGTTCCTCCCGGGATATGAATGTATCAATGCATTAGCAATCCTACTGTTTTTCTGAGGTGCTTCTAAAGTTATGATGGCGCTATATACTGTACCACAGATGGCCTTTTCATGTTTATTTTTAATCTTTGTTGGTCTCTTTTGCTGATCCTTTCTCTCCAGACAGAAAAAATCCAATAAAGCATTTTCCTGGCAAAAAAGGAGAGGCTGTTCCCTCGAAAGCTGTGAAATCATGGCATGGCAAATTCACGGGGTAGCAGAGAACTATTCTGCTTCCTCTGGTGAAAAAAGCAAAACTGCAGGTTTCAGACATTACATTCTGAAATCAGCCATTTCATTACGATCAGATTGTGAGCAGCCTTCAGAAGGCTGGGTAACCGAATAGAGCCACAATGTTATCGCAGCATCTCAAGAATACAAACTTGAATGGAGATTATTATGTTCAGAGAAAAAAAAAAGAGGAAAAGGTGGATAAGTCTCAATTGAATCTTTCAGTTAAAAATGAATCAAGAACACTCATTGTGGAGCATTGCAAATCTTTGTCTATTTATAATTGTTTCCCTGAATGTGCTTCAGTGGGCTTGTCCCTCTAAACCTAATTCTGTTTTCTGTATGCTCTTTTGACTTATACTTGATTGGTTTTCCACTTAAAATGACTAGCTGCAGGCAACAAATAAATCTTACCTTCCGTTGTCTCGAAAATACTTGCAATTGGTGGATTATTCAATGCAAAATAATAATAAGAAAAATAAAGGACCTGAATAGCAGGTTCACATTCCACACTTGATTGAATCATTTATGATTACAACTGTAAGGCTTTTTAATATTAATCCTATACTTTTGATTTAGTCTATCTATATTAATTTTGTTCTTGTACTTCTAACTCCAATCATTTATTACTTAAATAAAATATATATTGGTATCTACTTAATGTCGGTTCACTTATCAAACTGGATTTATTCAATGTTTATGAATTCGTCTGATGTAGGTTTATGAAATCTCTGATAGTTAAAAGTGTTATTTCTGTGATGCAATATGTTTGCAATCTAACATCCTGTGGCATTTTCAATCTGTCTATACAGTAACACTCTATGATGTAGTCAATATGCATGTATTGTAACTGTCTGTTTTACAATATACTTGTTTTCATACATTTAGTGGCATGTATAATTACATAGAATGTACAGTGTAGAAACAGGCCATTCGGCCCAGCTGGTCCCTGCCAGTGTTTGCACTCCATCGGAGCTTCCTCCCATCTAACCTTATCAACATATATAATGTATATGTACACTAACTTCCTGTGGCATGTACATTGCTTTTTTACTGAAAAATTGTTTAGGTTGCAAGATTTGTACATTAGGATACAAACCCCGATATTAATTTCACTTTCCATAGTCTCCCATTGGCATTCGCTGTCTACAGCTGAGAGGTTGGGCAAGGGTAACTTGTTCCAGAGCTCCAACAATCCTGCTTGAACCAGTTTCTAAGAGCTGTATGAGCGAGACTCAGGCCAGAATCTTATGCCCTCCACCCCTGGGAGCAGGCTGGGAGGCAGAGGGGGGAGGATTGTAAAATTGGGTGGGATGGCAGGGGGTGCTGTGCACATCGCCTACCTGCCTCCACTGATATTTTACCAGCGGCAGGGGAGGTGGCTGGCAGCTGGCCCACCATTTGGCCAATTGAGGCCCTTAAGTGACCAATTAACAGCCACTTAAGGGCCTCTTCCCCTGCCACTGGTATTTTACCAGCAGTGGATGGGCACTTCACAGCCTGGGGAGACTGCCTAATAAAACCTGGTGGCCTCCTTGTGGGGTCCCTCCTGATCAGGCACCCTGTGCACCATGTAGGGCCCCCACCAGCAGCACGGGCCACCCCTGCTGGTAGATCCCGCCCTCTCGATCGACCCTCCTCCCCCTTGCTAGAGCCTGGCAGATAGGCCCCAGGGAGCCTGACCCCACTTACCTTATTCTCCGGCCTCCATCACTAAATGGGACTGGAGATCCTGCAGTCCCAACAGTGGCCACTGCTCCCGGTGGGGGAGCTGCTGGGACTGAAGAATGGCCAGCCCTCTGATTGGCTGGCAGATCTTGGAGGCGGGACATCTTGCCCAGAGGGCAACGCAAAATAGTGTCGTGGATTCCAGGGCCGGTGGAGGCAGGCTCGCCCCTGGCTTTCAAGCTGGTGGGTGGGGTCACTGCCTCCTCATTAAATTCCACCCTCAGTATAATTTTCCAACTGGTTTTCTTCTCTGACTCTCGTTGAGTACCTTTTCCTCTCTTTGGCTGTGCAGCTGGGATCAAGAACTCCTGATATGGAGGAAATTGTTGAGTCAACCCATTTCACACAGATCTGTGACCTTTCCTCCTGAATCCCTGCAATGTGCTCTCCTGATGGCTCAGTGGGTTTAATCAGTAAGTTAGTGAGTGACTGAGTCGTGAAGAGCAGCAATGTTCCAGGTTTCAGTGCCCTGGGTTAAGAAGGGAAAAAAAATCAAAGTTTCTGCTCCTGTTGGTGACCCAGCAACCTCTGTGCATGCCTTTAGATACCAGGTGAGGACACATTGGGTTCAGCTGTAAGTGCTAGTGTTTAAAAGTCTGGCAATAGTCTACATTTATATAGCACCTTGAACAGAGTAAAAAGGTCTATACTCAGACAAAAATTGACACCAAACCAAAAAGAAGAGATTCAGAAAGGTGGCTAATAGCTTGGTCAAAGATGAAGGTTTTAAGAAATGCATTAAAGGAGGAGAGAGAGGTGAGAAGTGAAAATATTTGCAGAGGGAACTCCAGAGCTTAGGGCCTAGATGGGAGGCAGAGAAAGTAGGGAATACATAGAAGGCCATATTGGAGAAATACAGAGTTCTCCGAGGGTTGTAGGGCTGGAGGCTGTTACAATGATAAGGATGGGGTGAGGTCATGGATGGATTTGAACACGAGGATGAGAATTTTAATATTGAGGCATTGGTGGGCTGGAAGCTGATGAACTATTTTCTTGTTCTATTTTCTTTTTTTACTTAAAATACATGTTACACAATCCAACATGAGTACTCAGTTAAACCATTCCATTTATATGATTCTTTATTGTTGAGCTCACAAATCACTAAAGAACTCAGGCACCAAGTTCAGTTCCAGCCTGACTGCAGCAAACAGTGGTTCGCTCTAAACACTTATACCAATCCTACCTTTGATGTGTACATTCCATGCATACTAACACTACACTACGATACAGACTTCAGATAGCATGGAGCCAAGAAGACACACTCATGCTCATCAATCTCTTCCAATGTTTCCGTTTCCATGGTTAAATGATCCACCGAATCACTTTATTACAGTAAACAATGACTAAACAAATTCCCCCAAACCTTAAGACTCGGAAGAGTGACTTTTTCAGCTTCTCATCCTTTAGCATACCTGGTCAGCAGAACTGAAAGCTGTTTTAACCCATCATGTGCTGATCCCACAAACAGCAAGGGACATTGAAATACATGAGTATTGTGCATCCACATTCCCACAGGAACCAGCAAGCACAGGGGTGGAGGGTGAGCTGGACTAGGTGTGAGTTAGGTCATGAGCAGCAGGCTCACACATAAACACTGGCAACTTGGTTCAGTGGATGGATGAATTGCAGCAAAGGTAGAGGTTTAGAAATGCACAGCTGCTCCACTATTACATAATGGAATAGTGTGTGGCACCACTGGAATGAGAAAGACAGACAAAAAATAACGAGTGCCTTTTGGCCCATTCACATTGTCATTGCCATTGACATTCCTTGCCTCACTATTTTAATTTAATGTGCTGCCTGGAGGAAAGCAATAATTTCACGGCCGGTGGAGCAATAATTCACACCAGTGAAAAAGTACAAACAGCAGTGCGTATGTGGAAATTAATATTTTGACAGGTGGCTTTGCACTCTACTATTAATTTAAATATACACTATCATTCCATGGGTCCATGAATTGTTTGCATGGAGGAAATAATAACGCATTCTATTGTCAAAGTTACCAACACTGGGAAAATCTGAGGAGTGAGACTTTCAGTCACAAATTGTATAAATGAGATATCCCATTGTGCTAACACAAAGATGACTAAAAGTGGAAAGGTTTATCTGTCACATTGGCTATAGGAAGCAGTTAAATGTTATTAATGTACTCTTTCTTTCTGCCTTTCTCTTATTTCTTTGCTCTTTCTGTTTTTTTGTATTTCTTTCTTTGCTCGCCGTCCATGTGACTGTGAATTTGCTAAACAGCTGGAGAAATGTTGGAATTATTGGCAGCAGATGCTGGGAAATAATAGCACATTATATATACACACAAATGATTGTGATCAAAATCTTCCTGTGAATGCCCACTTATTGAATGTAGGTGGGCCTTGGTCCACTATAATTTATTACTCTGCAAGTACAAAAGTGGGGATGGGGTATTAGAAACTGTGGACATCCCTATGCTTACAAAGCATGACAACTTTCCTCATGGGCATTTTGCAAATAAGTTAATATTTACTAGTAGCAAGCTAGGATGCAGTTGAATTGAACCTCAGGTACCTAATGTGCTCTGTATGAATAGTTAAAGAGAACAGATGGAAGTAACCATTTCCTTCCCTTATTATCTGAAAAAGAAAAGAACACCAGACTGCAAAATGTAGGATTGACCATCGACAAGCCGGATGACAACAAGACCAAAGGTGTTAATGTAACAGACGTACAGTAGTCGCTTCACATCTGTCCAATCAGGACAAGAGGGATCCAATTTTCTCAGGCATCGCCCAGCAGGAATGGGCAGTAATGGGCAAAAAATGAGAGTGAATCCCTCACTACCCCTTTCCCACTCTCACTATGGCCATGACTGTTTCCATCGGGGCCTTCAAATAGGCAGCCCAAGCACTCGCCTGTTTCAGGGCACAGGCTACTTTCAATGCATGAATTGGGGACTTATGATGTATCTTGGACTCTGAGGTACTCTAGTACAATTTTCATGTACCAATAATCGCAGCACACACTTGGCCTATTGCTACCAGTGGCCTAACCAGCGGTGTTTAAAGGGACAGCTCATAACAAAGCAATTTCAATTTTTTTTAAAGAGATTTTTGTCTTATGGCCTACTACTCCTGATTGTTTCACTTCCAACTCATTATGTCGAGCTTGGCTCCATGGAGGTGTGGTCAGATTGCCCAACCCCTCCCCATCATCACCTAGTTGTGAGTGCTGTTTCAGTGCACGCAGCTTTCCAATTATGAAGACCAGCCTTCAAAATGATTCTGGCCTCACCCCAAGGACATTGGGCACTGCCTGCAGACCTATGCTGGATCTGAGGCCAGGTCTGTCTTCACTAACTTAGGCTGCTGATGTTTCAGGATCTCTTCCTCTGCCAAAAAATATGGGAACGTTTTTGTTTAAAGATCACTCTTTGCAACAACAGTTTTATTACTTAGCGTGCTGTAAACAGAACAGAAGAACACAAAACAGCAGGAGGGAAAACAATCAAATGGAGAGACAAGGCCAGCATAAAGAATGAAATGTCTTTGACTGTACCTTAAGTTTACACAGAGTCCTTGTTCAGAATTCTGCACAACATTCCAGATTGGAATAGTTGTAAGAACACATTCTGTGCACATCATCTCAATTCTTGCAAGCAACATTATATACACAGCTAAGTCAGATTTGTATAATATGCTATACAGCCTGAACTTTTCTTGAGTAAATTCTGAAGATAGTAAATATAAAAAAACTGATAGGTCAATATTTAAAAATAATTTACCCCATTTTCTAAAACATAATCATTGCAAAATTGGGCTGTGTAGAACCTGTAGTTTTGATGCTATGGGTGTCATTTTGTGGCCAAAATGGCCGTGTGGCCCAGGCTGAATGCCACCTTGGCGATGACATTAGCATAAAGGTTCGGAGCAAATGTTGGAAGTATGCAGAGTAGGTAGATTGTGACATCAGTCAGCGTATAATGCTGATTTGAAGCCAACGCTGCCATTTTCAACCTCACTGGTGCAGCTAAAATCGTCTGTTAAACACACAAAGCTCAATATGTGTTCAGCAGTAGGAAGGAGCCCCCAGCTGCGTCGCTTAAAGGGAAAAATCAACAACTTTCAGGTTAGTTACTAATTACTCTCTACTGGCTCTATTTGAGTTTGTGGAAGTTCTTTGTGCTTTGACGAGTTGGAGCAAGTTGGTGAAGTCTACAGACAATAGTCCTACACGTGAGGAATGCCTTGGTTATGGCTGCAAGGGTTCTGGCCAGAGCACATTAGTGCTATAAATGCTATTCCCTTTCAGCTACTGCATGAGAGGGAGATGGAACAGAGGCAGCAAAGAAAAGAGAGGATGAGGGGGAGAAGGGCTATGAGCAGGAGGCCTTATCCACCAAGGGTCTTCCAGGAGCATTCTCTTATCGCCACCTAAGCCAGGAGCAGTGTCTGTGCTATCTGTACTTTATGAAGGAGGTGCTCACAGAACTCTGCTAGCTCTTGCAACCAGGCCTACAGCCTCACAGCAGGGTGAGGATGGCGCCGTCAGTGGCTGCGAAGGTTCCCTGGCCCTGAGTTTCTTCACATCAGGATCCTTCCAGGCTGGAGAAGACAACATATCTGACATCTCCCAGTTTGCCATCCGTGGCTGCATCAGAGAAGTGACAGAGTGACAGACTCTGTTTATGCCAGGCGAGGGGGAGTTCATTGTGTTCTCTGACAGAGAGAAGCAGGCAGAGTGAGCACATGACTTTGCCGGGATAGTGGGCTTCCCCATGGTGCAGGGTACTGTCGTCTGCACACATGTGGCTTTGCAGGCACTGCCTCTCAATGCTGAGATGCACCACAATCGCGAAGGTTGCCAGTCACTGAATGTGCAGCTGGCGTGTGACCGCACTCAATACATCATGCTGGTGAACATACAGTATCCTGGCAACCGTCATGATGCTTTCATTCTGCACCAGTCCACTGTTCCCTTAATGGGTGACAAGGGCTATGCACTCTCCACATGGCTTATGACTGCACTCTGGAACTCAACCACACATGGCAAGCATGCATACAATAAGAGCCATGCTGCCACATGAAACATTATCAAGCAGACCACTGAGGTGCTGAAGGTCAGTTCACCTACCTCCACTGCTCTGGAGAAGCCTTTTAGTACTCGCCAGAGTGGGTATCTAAATTCGTGGTGGTATCCTCCACAACTGGGCCATCATGAGGGCACAGCCCTTGCCACCAGAGATACAGTGAGCACCTCAGGAGGAGGAGGAAGAGGAAGGGAGGAGGCAGCCAGCATATGCATGTTCTGGATGGGCTGTGAAATCCCCATTGTACAACATTCCCACAACTTATCATCCTTCTGTTATGAACCATCTCAGTGTCCTCTGGCTACAATGCTGAAATAAAAGCCACCACAAAACAACCATTCCATACCAACTTTATCCAACAAAACATTCTCCAATATTCCATACAAAAGTCAACTAGTCGTCCTGGTGGATTTCCTTAGTGCATGTCTTCCCTGTGCCTTTGCCTGTCTTTATGCTCCTAAGCAGTGCTACCCCAGTGGCTGCAGCATGGTTGATGGAAGGCTGCTGACTATCAGTGAGCTATAGGCTAAGAAGGCCCGACTTCAGACTGCACCATCTTGGCATGAGCAGTAGCAGTCTGGGCTGCTGGCTGAAAGGCAACAGCGGAGGCACTGGTTAAGTGGCAGTTGTGAGAGCACAAATACTGTTACCTGAGAGAGGATAGTAGATTTGTGATTCACAGAGCCAATTCCCAGCACCTCAGCAATCCTAGTAATCAAATGGCGAACAGATTGCTGGACTGCTGCATAAGCTTGCATGTCTTGTTGAGCACTGGTATCCTCAGCCATGATAGCAGCAGTTTGAGCTGCACGGCACCAAGGTGAGATTTCATCAGGTCCAGGCTGTGGGCCATCTGGGGGTCCGTCCTCCCCGATTGCCTGCCCCTCTTCCGCGGTTACGTTCGCGCCCGGGTGTCCCTGGAGAACGACCATGTTGTGTCCGCTGGTACACTTGAGGCCTTCTGCGACTGGTGGGCACCGCAGGGACTGGAGTGCATTGTCGACGCTGAGAATGGCATTTTAATTTGAGTTTTTTGTTTATTTATCTGTTTTTAAAAAATAAAGTTATTAAAAAAAAATATGTATATAAAGGGGGCCTGAGGAATAAAGGCCCCCTCGACATAAAAGACATAAAAGGGGCCTGGGGTATAAAGGCCACCTTATAAAAAAAAAACGGGGTTAGATACAGAGTAAAGAAGAAAAAAAAAGAAAAAAAAGTGAGATTTCATGACCTCAGTCTGAGCTTCCACTGCAGCACTGAGACACTGGGACTCTCTGCTTGTGTTGCAATGGAAACTGAGACATTGACTATCAGGTGCTACATCATGGTAAGGTCTGCAAGTGTTCTCATGGAGTTGGCCACCACCTCTACACTGGAAAGGATGGGTTTCAAGCGGTGCACAAAGTCATGTGCCAAGTTGGAGCTGGACTCCTCCATGCTCCTTGACAGTGACAGCAGGCTTTCTGACAGGCCTGCCAATGCACCCAGCATTTCTGCGGGTATGTCCATCAGCCTTTTTCTGTGCACCGCCCCATCAAAATCCTCATCTGAGTCCTCTGCAGCTGAACTCATCTGCGACCTAACCCTCCAAGGAGCTGGCACCCACACAAACCTTTCCCCCTGCCTTGGTACTCGTGCCCAGTGAGTCACCACCTGTAGATCCCGTCTCGATGCTATCCTCTATGTGAAGTGCCAGTATCAGAGCTGGTAGCTGCGAGAATCAGAGTGAGTGATAGTGTTTCTTCATCATCAGTGTCCTGCATCGCTTGGTCTGCACGCTCCCACACCACTGCCTGGTCAGATGACAGTTCATGAGTACCTGAAAGGATGAAGTCACAAGGGTAGGGTTGTTGTGAGGGTGGCAGAGGTGGGAAAGCAAGAGGTGCATGCATACAGCATCTGCAGCTTTTATATCAGAAGGGATTGTGGGATGAGGGGGAAGTGGGATGTGAGAAGGAGGATTAGGTATGAACAGACAATGGCCTCTCCATTTACGGTGACCATTGTCTCAACCATGGGAGTGAGGATATGCAGCCATGCCTGCCCCCACCAGTTAGCTGCTGCTGCATCTAGTTCTGTACTAACTTGTCCTGCAAGAGAGAGGGAAGTATATCATTGAGTGTGGCACAATGGTGCTTGTGTGATGTGACTGTTATGGTTGAATAGGTGAAAGAATGTTCAAGCTGTGAGATGTGGGGGTGAGGCTTTCAACAGTGCTAAGTGTGTGAGAGTGAGGTGATGTTTTGCATTTGAGGCATGAGTTGTGCTTGTTAGAGATTGTTGTTAGGTGAGGGAAGGGGTGTGGTAAATTGAGCAGTATGTGAGGCTCACAGCACTGTTGTAAGGATATGGCATTTGAAGGTGAATTCATTGACTTTGACTACTCATTAAGATGCTTCTTGTGGCACTATATCCAGGTTCTCAGGGCAACATTGATTGCACTGACCTCCTTAGCTATCTGCTCCATTCTCTCCTAAGCACTTGTCTGGAGGGCCTTCTCACCCCCTGTAGATACAGAACATCTCTGCTCCTTCCACCTCTTGCACCAGGGCCTAGGATGCCTCATCAGAAAATCTGGGAGACTGCTCTCTGCCATGATGTGCCATATTCACTCTTCCTTTAGGTCAGACACATTTCTACAATGCATTCCAGTATCTGCTGCAGCCAACATGCACCTCTCCTTTAAGAGGTGCAGGCTGGCTTTAAGTGGTGCTAGCCTCCCACAAAAATTGGCCCCCTACTTAGGCATGCAGCCACTCAACTGCGCGTTTATTGAATTTTTACCCCAATCACTTTACACAGTTCAACGGAAATTGTTTAACAATACTTTCAAAAAATATAACTGGCCTCTACTTTAAAAACAACCTTCACGACTCTTTCATATTCAAACACTTAAAACCAGTTATGAATAATTGCAAAATTCTTTCAATTTAGTTCAGCTTGTTTTGTGAATATTTCTTGGTATAAGCAATAAGTACTGATGAGGAAACCTAGCTGGGAAGAGTTACATTGGTTGACATGCAGGGGAGCTGAATTAACAAACCAGTTGCCCCTACTGGTGTCAGTTCAGCTCCTTGACACTTTTAAACTAAGTCACTCCTCTCAAAACATTTATCCAATTATACCATCAGCAAAAAATAAATATTTTTCAAAATCAATAGCACAAAACAAGCCAAAGTACTGTCCAGTTAAATTTGACTGACTTTAAAAGGGATAAGTTCCTCCTTCAGGAGAAAGGAAAATCAGAATAAACTGTTTATTTAAAAAGCAAATTATATTCCTTGATGTTCTAAACACCAAATTTTTCACCTGAATGGAGATTTCCCATGTTGGGTTCCCTTGCCTCCAATGTGCTTTAATGATAAAGAGGAGCCCTTAACATTCTGAATTATTGCCATGATTGTAATAGGAAGCTGAGTTTCAATCCATTTTGGAGCTGATCTGAAGCAGCCCGATCATGAAAGAATCTAATATTTTGTGATTAAAGTAGTTTGTTTTTAAAACATACCTGTATTTTAAAATCCTTTGAACATTCTTCCTCAACTATTGTTCGCCTATTCCAGCATTTTCCTGTCACCATTATTTGCTGGAAATAATGTAATATTGGATCACATTCACTGAAAATTATCTCAGTATTTTGTTTAATTGCCTTTTAGGTATCTCCATCCTTGAGTACCACTGTGAGATTTATACTTCTCAGTGGATTTTGGTCCTACTTCATTGATCCGTCACTGAAGAATCCATTTTTACAACATGTAGGTACAATCACCCAACAGTATATCAGCGACTTCCCACTTAACTTAGATTTCTCAATTTGGCTGGTGTAGTTAGTGATTGCTCTTCTGGCAACAGATAAGTAGACAATTGGATTTTCACTGCTCCCTAGCTGGTTTAAGATAGCACTTCATTGCCTTTAATCAATAAGCAAGGAGCTAAAAGTCTTAGAATTCCTTAATCAAGGGAAATTTAACATCCATTGGACAAAAGCCAGGTGTTTAGGTTCTCTAGTTACTGGATTTCTATTTACTGTATTGGATGCACACTGCCTCTAATGAATGACAGTTTTACAACCAGTGGAGTAATTGGGGAAAAAAAATATTTTTGACCAACAAAATTGTCAAAATGCTGAGGGTAATGCATAATGCTAAGAGTGGAGCTCTTGGTGGGAACTGAAATCAATTAGTGTCACGCATGTCGGAAGTGCGATGATACAACAGCACGGAGCAACTCTGAAGAATTATGAAAAAACGGATTTAGTCTTTAAAAAATGTACCTTTATTTTTAAAATGTGTACAATGGTCCAAAATGGCCACCAAATAAAAGGGGGATTAGCCTTTTGTGTATTCAAACAGTCTGACAAAAACAAAGGATAAATCTTCAAAGCCAAAAAGTGTTAACGAAATCCATCTTACACCTATCCTAAAAACATTCAAGATTTGAATGTCTTCTTCCAAAACAAAGGAGGTGTGATGTAGTCATGTCCTGGGTCATTGTGCGAACACCAAGGCTTAGAAACCTGAGTCTCCGATCAGGAGGTGAGAGGTGACACAGTTTTACCTTAAAACAATGACAGCCAGAGAAAGAGAGAGAGAGAGACTGACCCAAAAGGTGAAGCTACTTGTAACAACTGGCATTCCAGCAAACCAGAAAGCACATGCCCTGCTGAAAAATCCAACATTAACTTAATACAGCAGAGAGAGAACTAGAAGTTACCCACCATCTTCAACAGAACCTTCAATCAAGAGGAAAAATCTACAATCATATCAGGCCTGCAACTATCTAGAACTTGAATCTCAAGAGCATTCAATAGGTTTATCACAACCCTTCTCCCCCACTAAAACCTACCTTCCTCTTTCCTTTCTGTTTCTGTTTCTTCTTGTGTGTATGTGAGCAAATGTGTGAGTGAAAGTGATTGTGACAATTTTGGGATAAGACATATTGATCAACAAACAACTGACTTTCTGTTCTTTTAAAACCTACAAGAAAACCTGCTGCTGTCTGGTTATTTGAAAAGTAAAACACCAAGGGGTTAAACTCTTAATACTGTTACGATCAGGTGAGAAAGGTGTTTAGGGGTCCTTTCAGCATTCACCTGATCTTACTGTAACAGGATTTAATTTTAAACAGACTGTGTTTTGAGTTCCCCCTTGGTGAATCCTTGTTCACCGCTTTCCAATTATAAGGCAAAGAAATGAGCACAAACAGGCATTCTCAGGTTTAAAGAAGAAAAGTGAAATTTATTAAACTTAAACTAAAAACTCTAATTCAGTTAAATGCACCCCGCTAGCATGCACATGCAATACACACATGCAAATAGAGACAGAAAAGAGCAGAAGTATAATAAAGTAGAAAAGTTTGAGGCAATATCTGAAGAGTTGTTATTACGGTTCTTCAAGCTCACGGTAGAGTCCTTGACTGCAGGTAGATCTTGCTTTTCATTGGGGCCCAGTATTCTTCTTAAATCTTGTTCACCAGAGGAGACTTTTCTCTCTTGGGGTTCATACGTCTTCAGTGGTTTTCAGTTCCATGAGAAGGAGATGGGGACAGATGGGAGAGGCTGCGGCGAGCCAGCCACAAGAGGTCTTTTCAGTTCAGGAGCAAACAGCTTTCTGAGTTCAACTTCTGTCTCTACAATTTAAAACTCTCAGTTCAAAACTGTGTAACAGCCAGTTAGTCATGTGACTAAACTGGTCTGACCACGTCCATTTTGTGTATTGGGAGCAGGGACTGGTTCCTTTGTTCCAATACTGTCTGCTAGTATGTAAAAAAAAAATCCAGCTAGGGGCCTGGCAATTCCTTGTAATAGGCCCTCTTTTCTTCCCAGCAACAATTTGAAGTTTAATGTCCATGTGGCAAAATTAATGTGCTTCATTCTTGGCAGGTGGGGGCCTGCATGACAATACAAATACACTTGCTGCAGTCAGGTGGGAAGTTGAACAGTGGGAACCATCTACATAACACCATGTGGCTGTGACAGTAGTTTTACTTAAATAATTCCAAATGACTCACAATAAAGAAGAGGGAAGCTGGTAGATAGATAAAATTATGCAGCTGCTTAGTAACGAAATATGAAGAGTGGTTTATATTTACTGGTTGGAATTTTGAATGGAATGTTTATGTGAAGTGTAAAATGTATTTGAAAAGGTAGGAATTTTGCTGGCATTTATTTTCTGAACAGCATAATTTATTCTTTGATAAAGTTTATACAGGGTAAAACTTGAACAATAAGTGGGGAGGTGGTGGCATAGTGGTAATGTCACTAGACTAGTAACCCAATGCCCCAGGCTAATGCTCTGGGGACATGTGTTTGAATACCACCACGGCAGATGGGGGGATTTGAATTCAATTAATAAATCTGGAGTTAAAAAGCTAGTCTAGTGGTGATCATGAAACCATTGTCGATTGTTGTAAAAACCCATCTGGTTCACTAATGTCCTTTAGGGAAGGAAATCTGCTGTCCTTACATGATCTGGCCTACATGTGACTCCAGACCCACAGCAATGTGGTTGACTCTTAATATGCTCTGAAATGGCCCAGCAAGGCACTCAGTTGTATCAAACCACTACAAAGCCTAAGAAAAGGAATGAAACCGGACGGACCACCCGGATCGACCTCGGCACCAGAAATGGCAATGGCAAACCCTGCCCTGTCAACCTTGAAAAGTCCTCCTTACATCTGGGGGCTTGTGCCAAAATTGGGAGAGCTGTCCCACAGACTAGTCAAGCAACAGCCTGACATAGTCATACTCACGAAATTATACCTTACAGACAATGTCCCAGTCACCACCCTTGCCATCCCCCGGTATGTCCTGTCCCACCGGCCGCACCCCACCCCCCCCATCAGCTGATGAATCAGTGCTTCTCCATGTTGAACACCAATTGGAAGAAGCACTGAGGGTAGCAAGGGCAGAAAATGTACTCTGGGTTGGGGAATTCATCGTCCATCACCAAGAGTGGCTCGGTAGCACCACTACTGACTGAGCTGGCTGTGTTCGAAAGGACATAGCTGCTTGACTGGGTCTGCCCAGGTGGGGAGGGAACCAAGAAGAGGAAAAAACCTACTTGATCTCATCCTCACCAATCTACCTGTCACAGATGCATCTGTCCATGACAATATTGGTAGGAAAGTCCTTGTACAGACCAAGTCCCATCTTCACACTGAGGGTACCCACCATCGTGTTGTGTGGCACTACGACCGTGCGAAATGGGATAGATTCCAAACAGATCTATCAACTCATAACTGGGTATCCATGAGGCGCTGTGGGCCATCAGCAGCAGCAGAATTGTATTCAACCACAAACTGCAACCTCATGGCCCGGCATATCCCCCACTCTACCATTACCATCAAGCCAGGGGATCAACCCTGGTTCAATGAGGAGTGCAGGAGGGCAAGCCAGGAGCAGCACAGGCACACCTAAAAATGAGACATTGGCCTGGTGAAGGTACAACACAGGACTACTTGCATGTCAAACAGCAGAAGCAGCATGTAATAGATAGGGATAAGCAATCACAAAACCAAAGGATCAGATCTAAGTTCTGCTGCCCTGCCACATCCAGTCGTGAATGGTATGGACAATTAAACAACTGTCAAAAGGAGGCTCCACAAACATCCCCATCCTCAACAATGGGGGAACCCATCAGTGCAAAAAACAAGGCTGAAGCATTTGCATTCATCTTCAGGCAGCAGTGCCAAGTGGCTGATCCATCTTGGCCTCCTCTTGAGGACCCCAGCATCACAGATGCCAGTCTTCAGCCAATCCGATTCACTCCACGTGATAGCAAGAAATGGCTGAAGGCCCTGGATACTGCAAAGGCTATGGGCCTTGACAACATTCCGGAAATATTACTGAAGACTTGTGTTCCAGAACTAGCCGCACCCGTAGCCAAGCTGTTCCAGTACAGCTACAACTCTGTCATCTACCCTGCAATGTGGAAAATTGCCCAGGTATACCCTGTACACAAAAAGCAGGACCAATCCAACCCGGCCAATTACTGCCCTATCAGTCTACTCCCAATCAGCAAAGTGATGGAAGGGGTCATCGACAGTGCTATCAAGTGACACTTGCTCAGCAATAACCTGCTCACTTTGGGTTTGATCAGTTTGGGTTCCACCAGGGCCACTGAGCTCCTGACCTCATTACAGCCTTGGTCCAAACATGGACAAAAGGGCTGAACTCCAGAGGTGAAGTGAGAGTGACTGCCCTTGATACCAAGGTAGCATTTGACCAAAGAATGTCATCAAGGTGCCCTAGCAAAACTGGAGTCAATGGAAATCAGGGAAAAACTCTCCACTGGTTGGAGTCATATCTAGCACAAAGGAAGATGGTTGTGGTTGTTGGAGGTCAATCATCTCAGTCCAAGGACATTACAGCAGGAGTTCCTCAGGGTAGTGTCCAAGGCCCACTCCTCAGATACTGAAGCAGCCCGTGCCCATATGTAGCAAGACCTGGACAACATCCAGGTTTGGGCTGATAAGTGGCAAGTAACATTTGCGCCAAGTGCCAGGCAATGACTATCTCCAAAAAGAGAGAATCTAACCATCTCCCCTTGACATTCAATGGCATTACCATTGCTGAATCCCTCACTATCAACATCCTGGGGGTCACCATTGACCAGAAACTGAACTGGAACAGCCATATAAATGCTGTGGCTACAAGAACAGGTCAGAGGCTGGAAATTCTGCAGCGAATAACTCACCTCCTTACTCCACAATGCCTGTCTGCCATCTACAATGCACAAGTCAGGATTGTGATGGAATACCCTCCACTTGCCTGGATCTCTAACAGCACACAAGAAGCTTGACATTATCCTGGACAAAGCTGCCAGCATGATTGGCACCCCATTTACCACGTTCAACATACACTCCCCCCATCACCAATGCTCAATTCAGCAGTGTGTACCCTCTAGAAGATGCACAGCAGCAACTCATCAAGCCTCCTTCGACAGCACTTTCCAAACCCATGCCCTCTACCTCCTAGAAGGACAAGGGCACTACCACCTACAAGTTCCCCTCAAAGCCACAAACCATCCCCAATTGGAACTATATCACCCTTCCTTCACTGTCGCTGGGTCAAAATCCTGGAACTCCCTTCCTAACAGCACTATGGGTGTACATGCACCCCAAGGACTGCAGCGGTTCAAGAAATCAGCTCATCACCATCTCCTAAAGGGCAATTAGCAATGGGCAATAAATGTTGGCCTAGCCAGCGATGCCCACATCCCATGAACGAATAAAAAAAACCCACTGAGATTAATCTATCTTGTGCCTATATGTCACCTCAGCGTCATGCTTGAAAATGGACATCACACCTGTACCTGATTCCTAAAGTTACCAAGGGGCTAATGTTCACTTTGGTCATGGGCAAAAAAATGATGGAAAAATTGACTTCAATAGCAAGGAAAATCAAGCGGAGCATATAACAGAAGGCCAATCCGTAACCATCAGTTACTCATCCATGTTGAAAACTCCCCCACAAAAATCAGAATTAAACAGGCACATAATGTACCAATCACTGACAAGCAAGTGGGAAGATCAAAGTGGATCATCACATGTTTCTAGATAATTAAAAAAGCTCTCCCTGGTGTGTTCAGAACAACAGATGGTAGGTAGGCTACACTATGTTTGTATTGAGGTACAGAGCCTGTTCGCCCCCTACATTTAATCTCTCTGTTCCCTCTCTTCTGCCCCTTTCTCTTTTATATGTTTCATCTGAACTCACAATCTCCTGGCATCATCCACCTAATCTGATCTCAGGACACGAGGGACATCTCAAATCACATAAAATTTTAAATCCAATAATAGAAGTTTCCCATTTGAAATACAAAAAATACTTCTTTATTCAGTACACTGTATGCTAAAATGTAATGCAAACTAATTACTGGAATCATTAGTTCTGCAACATCATGAATTTATAAAAAGATTACTCTAAAGGGGAACATGATTAGTTATTCATTTGTGCTGTTAACCTATATTAGGCTGCAGTGTGATTTATTTTGTATCTATATGAAGTATTTAAAATGATATTCTTTTAACAAAAATCAACATTTCTCGCTTTTTAAATATTCAATGAATGTGGTGTAATCACTTTTGAGCAAACATCTTTGAACAGCCTGGGGACTGCAATTAAACATTTTTCCTGCCCACAATTGTTCCCAGAATTAATATAATGAAAAACTCTTCTAACAAGAAAGCAAACACATAATTAAATTAATTTTTTCAGACTTGCTCATTCTTCTATTGCATTTCCATATGGCCTTTTCAGACAGAGGTTAAGAGGTCTATATCCCAGATAAAAAGCAAAGCACACTAATTACCTCCGAAGCATCTTGTAACTCTGAAGATGACCTTTCCTGCAGTAGGATCTTCATCTCTTAAAAGCCTTATTAAAGGACAGCTACAGCACTTAATCAATCAGTAGGACATTACCAGGAGCAGATCATCATTTTCCTGCCTTTAATTCACTTACCACCAGATAACAATGTCCTATTTATCAAAGGAGAGACATGTAAGTCTAATTTTTTCCTCTTTCAGGGAAGAATAATCATTACTGAACAGTTCCATGGACAAAGTGTAACAGATGTAACATAAATGATTTGTAACATAAATGATTTGTAACACAACCTAACTTCCTTTGTACAATGTCACTCGGTAACTCAAAGCAGAGAATTCTGCTAGCAGTGGGGCAGCTGATAGCAGCACTAAAATCTTCATCCTGGTGGTACAGTAGCATAGTGGTGATGTTACTGGACAAGTAGACCAGAGGCCGAATGAACTGGTGACATGAGTTCACATTCCAGAATGGCAACTGGGGAATTTAATTTCAGTTTTTAATTAAATAAATCTGAAGTAAAAAGTCAACATCATTAATGGTGGCCATGATAACAGCAGGTTGTCAGAAAAACTAATGGTTCATTAATACCCTTTAGTGAAGGAGGTGTGTACCCATTCTGGCCTATATGTTACTCTAAGCCCACAGCAATGTAGCTGCCACTTAACTGTCCTCTGAAATGGCCTGACAAGGTGCTCAGTTGTGATAAAACATCACCCTAGGCATCAGATTCAGACAAAAAAGCCTGCCCAGCCCAGTCCACCTTGCAAAGTCCTCCTCACTAACATTTAGGGACGTAGGTGATCACCATCTAACCTGTGAACTGTATGTAAACTGGTACGTGGGGAAGTGGTGTGTGTAGCTAAAAGTGGTAAACAAGTCCAAAGCAGGGAAGCAGGAAATGTTGAAGCAGCAACATGGTGTAACGGTACTGCTCAAGGGGAAGTAAATGTACTAAAACCTGCAAGGTCTGATGAAGGCATGTCCAACCTGTTGCTAAGTTTGTGCCATGTGGGCTGGTTGCTTGGAGACCAGGGGTTGGCGGAGTGAGGTAATCCCTTGTTATCAGACAAGGGCTGGAGAACAGAGAACTAGCTATGCAATGTGGTCAAAAATTAATGGATGCAGCTACCAAAACAAGCAGATGTCAAAACCAGTGAAAGGTTGACCAACTGTGGCTGATGTAGCACACCCGCAGCGTTAGCAACAGCTGACCAACCAATCGCTGTACATCGGGTAGTCAGGTCCAGCCCATCCCGAGCTGATCACACAGGTAGCATGCACGAAACGGTATAAGAAAGTGTGCTCGGACGTACTAGCCAGCTAGCTCAGGACGAAGTGGTCTGATCAACTATTTGGAGAATCGGAAGGGGAGGTTTGATCATCTGTTCTGTTCTGACTCTTGGATGAACCCAGGTAACCGAGCTTACGTGGATGCATGAGTATAATCTCTGGTGAAGATACGATTTTGAAATGCTGAATAAACATGCTCTGAGTGAACAATAATTTGGTAGTCTTGAGTCGTTGATACCCAAACCTCCGGACCAGTAGTGGGGATAGACTACAGTGACTTGTGCCACAATTTGGAGGCCTGTCCCACAGACTGTTCAAACAACAACCTGGCATAATCCTACTCACCGAATCGTACCTCACAGCCAGTAGAGTCATTACGGCACAGAAGGAGGCCACTTGGCCTATCAAGTCCATGCTGGCTCTTTGTAGAGCAATCCAATCAGTCCCATTCCCCTGCTCTATCCCCATAGACCTGTAAGTTTATTTCCCAAAACTGCCTATCACAATTTCCTTTTGCAATCATTCATTATATCCACTTCTACCACCCTTGTGGACAGTGAATTCCAGGTGATTACCACTCACTGCGTCAAAAAGTTCTTCCTCACATTCCCCCTGCATCTCTTGCCCAAAACTTTAAACCTGTGTCCCCTAGTTCTTGTACCATCAGCTAGTGGGAACAGCTTTTCTTTGCTTACCTTATCTGAACCTATCATAATCTTGTTCACTCCTATCAAATCTCTCCTCAATCTCTTTTGCTCCAAGGAGAACAACCCCAGCTTCTCCAACCAAACTTGTAGCTAAAATCCTTCATCCCTGGAACCATTCTGGCCAATGTCCTCTGCACCTTCTCAAGGACACTCACATCCTTCCTAAAGTGTGGTGACCAGAACTGGATGCAATACTCTAGTTGGGGCCTAACCAGAGTTTTATAAAGGTTCAGCATAATTTTCCTGTTTTTGTACTCAATATCTCCATTTATGAAGCCCAAGATCCCATATGTCCTGCTATCTTCAACGATCTATGCACATGAACCCCCAGGTCTCTCTGTCCCTGTACACTCTATAGAACCGTGCCATTTAGTCTGTATTGCCTCTCCCTATCCCTTTTGTCAAAATGCATCACCTTACACATTTCTGTATTAAAATCCATCTGTCATTTGTCTCCCCATTCTGCTAGCCTATCTAGGCCCTGTTGCAGTCTATTGGTATCATCCTCACTGTCTAGCACACCTCCAAGTTTGGTATCATCGGCAAATTTTGAAATTTTAATCTGCATTCCAAAATCCAAGCAATTTATATGTCAGAAAAGTAGCGGTCCCAGCACTATACCTCAGGGAACACTAACTATCATCCTTCTGTCTAAAAAACAACCATTTACCACAACTCGTTGTTTTCTGTCCTTAAGCCAATTTTTTTTATCCAAACTGACACTGACCCTTCTATTCCATGAGCCTCAATTTTCTGAACTGGCCTTTTATGTGAGTACTTTGTCAAATGCTTTTTGGAAATCCATATGGACAACATCCATTGTTTTCCCTTCATCAACCTTCTCCATTACGTCATCAAAAAATTCAATTAGATTAGTCAAGCACAATCTGCATTTTACAAATTCATGCTGACTCTCTTTAATTAACTCAAACCTCTCCCAAGTGCCTGTTGATTTTTTTCCCTGACTATTGTTTCCAAAACCATATCTACCACTGATGTTAAATTGACAAGCCTGTAGTAATTAGGAATATCCTTACGCACTTCATTGAATGAGGGTGTTTATTACATGTGCCACTCTCCAATCCTCTGGCACCTCCCCCACATCTGATGTAGATTGGAAGATTATGGCAAGCTCTTCCACTATCTCCACTCCCACTTTCTTTAGCAACCTGGATGCAAGCCATTCAGACCACTCTAAGCACAGACAGCCTTTCCAGTATATTCTTCCCATCAATTTTCACCACATCCATTACCTCTACCATCTTCGCTTCTACTGTTATTTTGACAGCATCCTCTTCGTTAGTAAACACCGCTACAAAGTACTCATGAAGTATTTTAGATTTGTCCTGTACCTCTAAGCATACATCACCCTCTTTGTCCCTAATAGGCCCCCCCACCTCTTACTACTGTCATGCAGGCCTCCACCTTCCAAGAATGAGGCACATTAATTTCACCACATAGACATTAAATTTCAAATTGTTGCTGGGAAGAAGAGAGGCCTGTGACAGGGGGTTGCCAGGCCCCTGGCTGGAAAGACACTTTTGCATATTAACAGACAGTGCGTGGAACAAAGGAGCTATCCCCTGCTCCAATACAATCCACAAACAGATGTGGTCAAACCAGTTAGTCACATGACTAACCTACTTGGCAGTCTGGGTTTTTTTCTGAATTGTACAGTTTTGAACTGACATAGGAGAAAGCAAAATGCTCCTGGACTGAAGACGACCTCCTGTCTGTCTGCCTGCTCCCATCTCTTTCTCACAGAACTACAAAACCCACTGAAGACACATGAACCCCAAGAGAGAAGAGTTTCCTGCAGCGAACAAGGTTTAAGAAGAATACTGGGCCCCAACAAAAAGCAAGATCTACCTACAATCAAGGACTCTATATTGAGCTCAAAGAACTGTAACTACACCTCCTCAGATATTGCCTCAAACTTTTCCACTTTATTTTTCTTCTGCTCTTTTCTGTCTCTATTTGCATGTGTGTATCGCGTATGCATGCTGGCGTGGGCACGTCGTGTACCCGTAGGCGTTAACCGAATTAGAGTTTAAGATTAATAAATTTCAACTTTTCTTCTTTAAACCTAAGAAAGCCTGTTTGTGCTCGTTTCCTTGCCTTATAATTGGAAAGCGGTGAATAAGGATTCACCAAGGGGGAGATAAAAACACAGTGTGTTTAAAATAAAACCCTGTTACAGTAAGACCAGGTGAAGGCTAAAAGGGAACCCTGGACCTCTTTCTCACCTGATCGTAACACTACCCACTTACTATTTACATGCCAGTAGAAGATTTTGGGGATCAGTTTTATTTTGACTACCACTATATTCTCATTAACTCTCTTTGCCAATCTTATTTTCCTTTCCACTTCCCCTTCCAACTTATTGTATTTAGCCTGATTCTCATTTGAATTGTGTCATACACTCTCTTTTTTTGTTTCATCTTATTCGCTATTTCCTCATCATCCAAGGAGCCCTGTTTTTGGTTCCCTTCCCTTTTGCTCTGGAACATTGGAAGGGAAGTAGGGCATTCAGCCCATCAAGGCTGCTCCGCCATTCAGCTAGATCATGGATGATCATCTACACCAATGCCACTTTCCCGCATTATCCTCATATCCCTTGATGTCATTAGTATCCAGATAACTATCGATTTCGGTCTTGAACATGCTCAATGATTGAGCTTCCACAGCCCTCTGGGGTAGAGAATTCCAAAGATTCACCAATCTCTGAGTGAAGAAATTCCTCCTCATCTCAGTCTTAAATGGCCTACCCCTTATTCTGAGACTATTTCCCCTGATTCGAGACTCACCAGCCAAGGGAAACATCCTATCCACATCTACCCTGTCACGCCCTGTAAGAATTTTGTAAGTTTCCGAGATCACCTCTCATTCTTCAAAACTCTCAAGAATACAGGCCCAGTTTCCTCAATCTCTCCTCATAAGACAATCCAACCATCCCAGGGATTAGTCTGGTGAACCTCCATTGCACGCCCTCTATGGTAAGTATATTCTTCTTTAGATGAGGAGCCCAAAACTGCATACAATACTCCAGGTGCGGTCTCACCAAGACTCTATAAAATTGCAGTAAGACCTCTTTACTCCTGTACTCAAAACCAATGTACTGAGCCTGTGCTTGAAACATGTCCTCTTTAAAGATCATCCATTGTTCCATTACAGTTTTTCCTGTCAATCTTTGGTTCCATTTTACCCTGGCTAGATCACCTCTCATCCCATTGAAGTTAGCCCTCTTCCAATTTAAAAGTTCTACTTTAGATTGTTCCCTGCTCTTCTCCATTACTCACCTAAACCTAATGATATGATGATCACTCTTACCCAAGTGTTCCCCCACAGACACTTGCTTCACTTGGTCCACCTCAGTCACCAGCACCAGATCCAGCAATACCTCCTTCCTAGTTGGACTGAGAACATGCTGGTCAAGGCAGTTCTCCTGAACACATTTCAGAAATTTCTTGCCCTCCTTAGCATTTACTTAATCGATGTTAGGGTAATTAAAGATCCCAATATCACCACAGAATCACAGAATTATTAAAACACAGAAGGAGGCCATTCAGCCCATCGTGTCTGCACCAGCTCTCCAAATGTGCAATTCAACTAGTGTCTCCCCCTCCTTCTCAACTCTAACCTACCTATGTACCAATACAGACCACGAGCACTGACTGTTCACACTCCCCCCTCAGAGTGCTCTGCAGCCACTCAGTGACATCCTGGACCCTGACACCAGGGAGGAAACATACCATTCTGGATTCATGTCTGCAGCTGCAGAAACACCTGTCTGGTCCCCTAACTATTGAATTCCTTATCACTATTGCTTTCCAAATCTTCCTACTCCCCTGTACAGCTGAACCAGCTGTGTTGCCATGGAGTTGGCTCTGGCTGCACACCCCAGAGGTACCATCACTCTCACCAGTGTTCAGAACTGAAGAGTGAGATGCACTCAGGGGATTCCTGCACTACCTGTCTCATCCTCCTTGACTGGTGGTTAACCATTCCCTCTCTGCCTGCATATCCTAAAGCTATGGGGTGACCACATCCAGACACGAATGATATTATACCCCCTGCTGATGCATGCAGCCAATGAACAATGTAGAGAATACTGACCATACACTGAAATCATGGAAATGAGTGGCAGCACAAATTTGCTGTCTTGCCTGCAGTGCAATCAATGGGCAGGAGTTAATTGTGCATCGGGATCCGTGTGCCCATTTTTGGGGGCTATCCACTATGTTTCCAATGCCCTTGCTTCAACTGTCACATCACTAGTGGCCTGAGAATCAGTTATGTAGCAGAAAATAACAAATGGTGGATAAATAACGTAAAGTGGGCAAAATAAAATAGCTGCATGATTGGAAAAAGAAAGACGTAAATTTATATAGCACGTTTCACAACCTCAGGCTGTCCTAAAGTGCTTTACTGTCAATTAAGTACTTTTTTGAAGTGTAGTCGTAATGAAGTTGTAATGTCGGAAACAGGGCAGCCAAGTTATGCACAGCAAGGTCCTGCAAACAGGAATGAGATCAATGAACAGATGGTGAGATAATTGAGTTCGAAAGATGAAACTATTAGATATATCTAAAGTATTTTTGTTGTTAAGAGCAGTTAATTAATTCTGAATTAGTTTGATTGTTTCCAATATGATGTGAATTAATTGAATTTCCACTTTATGATTGGCAACACGTGCCATCGCAGCACTGGAGCAGGCTCACACCCAACAACAATAATGGGCATAGAATGAATACAGAAGGGAAATTACGCTGGACCATCCATATTAATTGTTCAGTGCAAAAACCCATTAGCTACAGCACCCTACACTGCGCCAATGCATTGACACGCTGTCCGATATGTATGAAAGATGCCAAATTCAGGAATGGTGCAGGCATAGTGAAATGCAAAATCTTTCTCATCAGTGAACTAAAGCAGTGTGAATGCCTTGCAAACAATGTGTTATTTTATTTTAATATATATATTATTTACATGCACACACGAGGCTTTGAATTCCCTGTAAATTCTGAACACATTGCCATTCTACAGTGATGACAATTTAATCACCTCTCAGTCAATTCCAGATCTACTTATCACTGGTAAGGTTTCACTTTATTGAGGCTAATAATATATATTATTAACGAAATTATGGATCGTGGAAAGTGAGTGGAAGGCTCTAATTTAAAGGCAAGATTCCATTGGCATTACTCAAGCTACATTCTCAAAGTTTGTGATGTTATCTGATCTCAGATTAAATTGCAACCAGATTCTCTCTTAAATTCCAATGGCAGCTATTTATTGTTAATGAATTAACAGCTTTGTGGACAATAATGTTCACAATGGGCTTCAGTGGACAAAAAGGAAAAAGCCTGTGCGTACATTTTTGTCAGCATTCCTGGTACAGAGATTTGCCACTCACCTATCAGAGCAGAGGTCAAAGCTGCTTGGATGGAGAAAGCTGAGAATGGAGTTTCCTAGTTCCTACAGATCTGAGAACAAATGAGGAAGAAGTTTATTGGTATTGGGATAGTTCACACTGGCCAAAGCAATCTGTAAGAAGGTAGTATAGGATGTATAGCAATAATCTACTGCCCTTTTCAATGCATTTCTTAATTGCAGAGAATCTGTAGGTTCCAGATTCTTTGGGACAAACACATAGGGCAGAATCCTAAGAGACTGCAGAGCCGGGTTTGGAGGCAGGGCCAGGAGAAAAATAGGAAATGTTGACATCAGGATAGTGGCCCAACACTTTCCCGCTTCCGGGCCAACTTGCCTGAGGTGGATGAGCAACAGAGGTGACTACCCATCTGACAGTGACAGGCAGGCAGTGATGAGCAGCTTTTAGGATAATTTTGGGGGACGAGGAAGACTGTGCCAGGAAGCGGCCTCCCCCGAGTGCTGAGCCCGGCAGTTCAGTTGATCAGTTCAGTCTCCCAGTAGCAGGCCGAGTGGCCGAAGGTTCCATCCCTCAATGTCAGGGCTTTGGGCAGGTAAGGCCACATTCGCAGCCCAAACAAATTCACCAGAGAGGTTCCCCCTCCATTCCAATGGGGCTACTGGCTTCGGCCCTCATTGCTTTTAATTTTGTTGCACTCCTCTGAGGATGCCGCCATTTTGAGGCTCGCCTTGGTGCCTGAGCAGTGCCCACCTCTCCCGGTAGGGCTGTCAGCCTTGCAGAACTGCAGGCCCCCTGATTCAGGCCTCTGGAAGCCATTTGCCATCCTTAATTGGCTGGGGCTTCTGGAGGCCTACAGACCATCAGGGATGGGTCCCGCATTTGTCCCAAATGGAAGCATATTTTCAAAGGAGGCAAGTGTCTGTCCATAGTTTTTACTGTAATAATCACTCCTGAAACATTTACTACATTAAAGGTGTTATATAAATGCAAGGCATTATTGTAAATGCTGAAAGGTGTGAACCAGCAGTCACCAGAACTGGTAAGCATGCTACGCAGGAATATACCGTCATAAGGAGTAGATTGGCCATAAGGTTGACCGCCTGGGTGCTTTGGTAATTTAGAACATCGAGATAGCTTGTCTGTACATCCAGGAGGTGTGCAGTGACAGGAGACATCTCCCAGCCTCCAAAGTGAGGAGCTGGCCCAAAGCATTTTCAGCCCAGCATCTGAGGAAGGAATTGCAGCAGCAATATTTGGAGATGTGCTGAAATGATTGAACAAGTAATCCTCTTTTTCAGTGTTATTTGTTACCCTCATTCACTCCTTAATCAGTAACACCAAGACATGCATTGCAAACAATGGCCAGAACGTTATGCACCCCCTCGCCCGCACCCAGGGAGTGGGCTGGGAGGCAGCGGAAGGGGGTGCATAAAATTGGGTGGGATGGCAGGAGGTGCAGTGCCCGTCGCCTACCGACCTTCCCTGGTATTTTACCAGCAGCAGGGGAGGTGGTGGGTGGCCCGTCCACCCTTAGGCCAATTGAGGCCCTTAAATAGCCAATTAATGGCCACTTAAGGGCCTCTCCCCATTCCCATTGATATTTTACCAGCAGCAGATGGGCACCGCCACTTGGGGAGGCTGCCCAGTAAAATGTGGTAGTCTCCTTGCAGGGTTGGGGGTGTTCCCTCCTGATCGGGCACCCTGTGCCCCATAGATGGCCCTTAGTGGCACGGGCCACCCCTGCTGGAAGAGCCCTATGCTCTCACGATCAATTCCCCTCACCCAGGGTCTGGCTGAGGCAAGCCCTGACTCCACTTACCTTCTTCTTCAGCCTCCATTGCTTGCTGGGTCCAGGGCCTGCTGCAGTCCCAGCATTGGCCATCGGTCCCTGTGGCACTGCTGGGACTGAACAGCTGCCAAGCCTGTGATTGATTGGCAGCTCTTGGAGGTGGGACATCCTGCCTCAGAGAGGCGGAAGCCACAACCTCAGGCAATTAATTGCCTTATCCACGCAAAATAGCGTTGTGGCTTCCAGGGCCGGTAGAGCAGGCTCACCCCTGACTTTTCAGCTGGTGGGTGGAACCACTACCTCATTATTAAATCACAGCCAATACGTCAACATAGAATCATACATAGAAATGTAGAACGATTTGCGGCACAGAAGGAGGCCATTCAGCCCATCGTGTCCATGCCAGCTAAAAAATATCTATCCAATCTAATCCCACCTTCTAGCTCTTGATCTGTAGCCCTGTAAGTGGCAGCACCTCAAGTGCATACCAAGTTTTTTTTAATTGTTGCGAGGGCTTCTGCCTCTACAACCCTTTCAGACAGTGGGTTCCAGATCCCCACCACCTTCTTGGTGAAAAAATTACTTCTCAGCTCCCCTCTAATCCTTCTATCAATTTCTTTAAATCTATGCCCCATGGTTATTGACATCTCTGCTAAATGAAATAGGTGCTCCCTATCCACTCGAGCAAGGCCTCTCATAATTTTATACACCTCTATACAATCTCCTCTCAGCCTCCTCTATTCCAAAGAAAACTACCCCAGCCTACCCATACAACTAAAATTCTCTATTCCTGGCAACATCCTCATGTATCATCTCTGGTGCACTTCCTTCCTGTAATGCAGTGACCAGAACTGTCCACAGTACTCTAGCTGCAGTCTAACTAGTTTTTTTATATAGTTCTAGCATACCCTCCCTGCTCTTAAGCGCTAGACCTTGGCTAATAAGGAAAGTATTCCGTATGCCTTCTTGATCACCTTATCTACCTGTCCTGCTACCTTCAGGGATCTCTGGATATACACTCCAAGGTCCCTGAGTTCCTCTACACTACTCAGGATCCTACCATTTATTGTCCCTTTGTCTTGTTTGTCCTCCCCAAATGTATTACCTCACGCTTCTCAGATTGAATTCCATTTGCGCATTTTCTGCCCATCTGACCAGTCCATTGATATCTTCCTGCAGTCTACCGCTTTCTTCCTCATTATTAACCAAATGGTCATTTTCAAATCATCTGCAAACTTCTCAATCATGCTCCCTACATTTAAGTCTAATTCTGGACATATATCACAAACAGCAAAGGACCCAGTACTGAGCCCTGTGGAACACACTGGAAATAACCTCCCAGTCACAAAAGCACCCATCGACTATAATCTTTTGCTTCCTGCCACTGAGCCAATTTTGGCGATACTTGCCACTTTCCCTTGGATCCCATAAGCTTTTAATTTTCTGACTAGTCTGGCATGTGGGGGCCTTGCTAAAATCCATGCAGATTACATTAAATGCGCTACCTTCATCGACCCTCCTTGTTACCTCCTCAAAAAATTCAGTCATTATTTGGACACAGCCTTCGCTTGACAAATCCATCTTACTTCTTTTACAACATCTTCTTTTTCCCTTCCTATGGGGTCTTCCCAAGATGAGGAAGCAACAGTTGGTGGCAGGCAGGAAATGAACACATCACAATAGATTGCAACACACACTCCATCCAATGTAAACAAGTTCATAGTATTATGACCTGGCGAGAAAGAGGTCTAGGGTTCCCGTTCAGCCTTCACCTGATCTTACTGTAACAGGGTTTAATTTTAAACACACTATGTTTTTATTTCCCCAATGGTGAACCCTTGTTCACCGCTTTCCAATTATAAGGCAAAGAAATGAGCACAAACAGGCTTACTTAGGTTTAAAGAAGAAAGGTGAAATTTTATTAATCTTAAACTTAAACTCTAATTCAGTTGATGCATGCGGATACACGACGTGCCCACGCTAGCATGCATACAGAATACACACATGCAAAGAGAGACAGAAAAGAGAAGAAAAAAATTAAAGTGGAAAGGTTTGAGACAATATCTGAAGTGTTGTTGATATGGTTCTTTGAGCTGTAGAGTCCTTGGTTGTAGGTAGATCTTGCTTTTTGTTGGGGCCCAGTATTTTTCTTAAACCTTTTTCACTGTAGGAGACTTTTCTCTCTTGGGGTTCATGTGTCTTCAGTCAATTTTTGGAGTTCCATGAGAAAGAGATGGGAGCAGACAGGAGAGGCTGTGGCGAGCCAGCCACGAGAGGTCTTTTCAATCCAGGAGCAAACAGCTTTCTGTAGGCTCTCAGTTCAAAACTGTGCAACAGCCAGTTAGTCATGTGATTAACTGGTCTGATCACATCTGTTTGTGGATTGAATTGGAGCAGGGAATAACTCCTTTGTCTAAAAGCACTGTCTGTTAATATGCAAAAATGTCTTCCTAGCCAAGGGCCTGGCAACCCCTTGTCACAGGCCTTCTCTTCTTCCCAGCAAAAATTTGAAATTTAATGTCCATGTGGCAAAATTAATATGCCTCATTCTTGGAAGGTGGGGGCCTGCATGACAATAGACACTAGCACCTTCATTATTTAGTTCAAGGTCAAGCTCCCCACGCAAGTGGGATGCAGCAATTTTGGATTGCAGCCAAAGAAGATTAAGCCGCTGTCCAGGGACATAGTACCAGCTTTCCTTTGCTTTGTAATCAAAACAGCAGGTTGGATGTTTGCCAAAATACAATAAAATGTGTGTTTGAATCTACGGCTAACACCTCACTGTACAGATCGGTGAAGAGCCATTGCTTCTTCCCAGATATAAAGTTTATACCTTGGTATTGACTTGACCAATGTTCAGAAGGGAAATGATTGATTGGCAAAAGAACCAAAGGCGACATGAGGAAACAATTTTTACACAAGGAATTGTTGTGATCTGGAATGCACTGCCAGTAAGGGTGGTGGAAGCAGATTCAATATGAACATTCAAAAGATAATTCGATAGATACTTGAAGGGAAAATTGGATAGTTCTACCAAACAGCCAACACAGACATGATGGGCCAAATGACCTCCCTTTGTACTGTATCGTTCTATGATCCAATGATAGCTAAAAGACCTTCATGAAATATTTTAAGATTGGAGTCAACATTCTGCAAGAGTTATCTGGAAATATGCAGGACAGCACCCTGCAAAGGCTGATAGAAAGTGGAGGAGAGTGTCCTGCAAAGAGCCATAACAGTGTGTGGAGGATTGCATTTCTGACCTCTCAGCTGCAATGCACCAAGAATTCTCACAGACTCGTGTACAGTGGAGCACATGGTAACTTTATGACCATATGCAGGGAGCCTCAAGGAACAGGAATCAATATGCTCCCTGAGTATCAGGTATACTTGCAGATTGGGATCTGTCAAAATGACTCTGAAGCAAGCACAGAGTTAGCAGCTGCACTTAGCACCTGCAGCCGTAACACGATATGCTAAATGAGGGATTTTTAATTCATTGGTTGGAAACTTACATTAAACTTTTCATGGAAAAAATCCTGCAGTTAACTTTTAAAAAAACTAGCAGCCAAGATGGCCACCGTAATTTGCATCTGAAACACCTCTTCAAATTCCAAAAACCCACCAGGAGATAAGTTTAGGCAGTATGGACCCAGAACAATGGCTTTCTCTAAGTGATTGAATTACCCAAGATTGCTTCATTAGTACAACATTTAAGGCAGTCCTAACACCTTGACTTTGAAAGAGCAAACCCCCTCCAAGTGTAAATATTGGCTTCCTGGGGACTGGGGAGCCAATTCCGAACCTTGAATATCATGAGAAGGTTCCATTGAATATTTCTTTTTTAGAGATACAGCACTGAAAAAGGCCCTTCGGCCCACCGAGTCTGTGCCGACCATCAACCACCCATTTATACTAATCCTGCACTAATCCCGTATTCCTACCACATCCCCACCTGTCCCTATATTTCCCTACCACCTACCTATACTAGGGGCAATTTATAATGGCCAATTTACCTATCAACCTGCAAGTCTTTTGGCTTGTGGGAGGAAACCGGAGCACCCGGAGAAAACCCACGCAGACACAGGCAGTACCCAGAATTGAACCCGTGTCGCTGGAGCTGTGAGGCTGCAGTGCTAACCACTGCGCCGCCCATGGAGGCCATCACGTGATCATCTGTGCATCTCTGTGAAAGCCAAAAGGTTTCCTCAAACAAAGACAGACAGGCAGTAACTCAGATTGTGCAGTGGCAGGAAGGCTGTGTGCCTTTCTTTCTCCACATAACACAAGTTTGAACCCCATCTGCGACTGTGGACCTTCCAAACCTACAGAATGCTACAGACAGAGACCAGGGGAAAGAGAGCCACCTATAGGTCTGCCTCCAAGAAAACTTTGAGCCAAGCGGGCCAGCCAGGAAGTGCACTTTCACCAGCCAAAGACTTCAAGAATACAACTTCATCGGGAAGACCACCAAATCATCCAATTTAATTTCCATTTATTCTGGACTCTAATTCAACCACAACATCTACTTTTTCCTCTGTAATCAATTTGTGTGTGTGAGAGTCTTGTGTGAATGTGTGTGTGAATCTGATGTGTAAATGTATTATTTCTTCTAGATTAGTTTTAGATTGTTAAGTATAATAAACTGACTTCTTTCTTGTTTAAACTCAAAAAAACCTGTCCAATTAGTTCTTCACGATCATATTAAAAGTAAAAGGTAAAACATTCACCGAGGTGGTAAGCACAACCACTGTTTAAAAAATAGGAAAACGCTGTTGCAGTCAAATAAGAGGAAAGGCAGGATGGGAGCCTGGGACCCCCCTCTCACCTGGCCATAACTCAATGAACAGTTGTCAATCACTGTGGTAATAAGTGTGCAGGGACAGTGTTTTGGCGGACCTATGGAATCCTGTATTAAACATCAATTATAAGGTTCTGTTTTATGAAATGTGTGTGCAAAAATATGAAATTAGGGGTCTTTAATAAGACTTCTTTGACTTCATACCTCTGCTAGTTATTCAGTAACACTGTCGCAAATGTCAGCAAAATTCTGTGATTCTGTGAGAATAAAAACCAAGAACTCAAACTGACAGGTTGCAAGCAGCAAAATCTATTTAATTGTAAATCTCCTGCTTGCCCCATTATAAAATGGTCCCATAAGGGTGTGTAAAATATTGGGAATAAAATAAAACAGAACTGAAATGTTTGCTTTTATACTATGCAGTTGATTCAAATGCAATGATTGTATGTTTTATAACTTTATTATTCACAACACAAGATCATGGTAGTTTTCAAATATTGCAAATACACATAAGGTTTAAAGATAGCTCCAATCTCCGAGGCAGTATCTGCTTATACCATCTCTTTCTTACAGTGCAAACTCCTGTGTTCTTGTGATATAATGCTTGCTAAAGCAGGTGATCTGATTTCTTTCCCACAGTTAGAAAAATTACTGACTTGTTTCGAGATTTGATGGATGGATATCTGACAGCTGGTTATCAGAGTAGGGTTGCCAATTCTCCAGGAATGGCCTGCAGTCTTCCTGAATTGAAGATTAATCAATCTCCTGGACACTGCTGTGAGCAACCAGGGAGAAAATCATTGCAACATTTAAAAAAATGTTTTTCTTCATTTTCATTGAACATTTCCACTTATTGAAGTATTGGACAAGAGGGAGAAAAAGTTGTTTGACTCGAAAGTCAAAAATTATCCAATCGGGCAACATAGAGTCTGTTTATTTTCCAATTGGCAAGGGAAGGCAGGGCACAGTAAAATGGACGTGTCGAGTGACCATTTGCAGGAGAGTGGGTGGGTTGGCAGGGTGCAGTTGGAGGCAGGAGGTCAAGTGATGAAACCTCGAGGAATATGTCCAACCAGAATTGGCAATCCTAGTCATAAACCATAGCAAGGGGATGACAAGGAAGGACCCCCACATGCTCTAATTTTCCACACTTTAAGTTGAGCCAGTCACAAGGAAAAGTACCAGAGGCATGGTCCAGTGCACAGTAGCGTTAACAACATTTCGTGAATCTCAACAACATTTCGTGAATCTCACTGCAGCAAGCGGCCCTTCAGGAACTGATCAAATCGCTCTGCAGCATTGTTGCAGTTGCTTATCTGATTGGCTAACCAGTTATATATCCCTTCTGGTGAATCTGATTTCATCGAAATCGTTGCACACAATGCTGCATCTTTGTGACTTCACACGAAAAAAAGCCAACAGAAATTTAGCACTTTTTGAAAAAAGAAATCAGACTACAATCAAACCATGAATCAATACACAGAGTACATCAGTAAGCCTTTACTGGGGCCACAGCTAGTGATTTGAGTATAGATTAAGTATACAATATCCTTGTTGCAGAGTTGCTTGGTTACTAGAAGGAATGAGTTATCAGAGTTACTCTGATTAATTAAAGTTTACAATCTTATTTGAGCTGCCTTGAATTTGAAATCGAGGCCATGATACTTACAGGGAGGTGGGGAAGGATCGGGGTGGGGGGGGTGGGTACGCACGGGGGGCATGCTGATTTGGGCGGGACATGGACAGGTGCCGAAGACTGAAGGCTGACCGGCTGCCAAATGGGAAAGCCTATTAGGCCAGACTATTAGGGATGGTTCCTAGCAATTGGCACAGCCTGGGAATTGATGGGGGGGCGGGGGGAGTGGGGGGGGTGATCAGAGCACAACCATTGCGAGGGAGGGTGGGAAAGATCAGAGATTGGTGATGGGCGTCACAGCATAGCCATCTGGAAGGAGGGAATGATTTGGGTTACAAAGGGGGTTTGGCCAATCGTGGCAGAGAGGAGAAGCCGCAATCAGCAGAAGGTTTGCTTGAGGGGAGAAGCACTACAAGGTGGCAGCCTGATTTAAATATTGAAATGACATATCCTGCTTCTCAAGAGCAGGACACAGTCCTGCCACACAACCCACCAACCAGGCAACCTGACAGGTTTGGGTCGCATTTCGTGAATTTACATTTTTAACCCCCTCCTAACCCTTTCCTTCCCTTCATGAGGGGAGGATTAATAGCGACCCAATACAGTCTTGTTAATAAGAGAAACTGTTTCCATCACCCTCTCTGTATTGCGGTACTATGGCGATGCCACATAGAAGAGAGAGATAGCGTATGGGTAGCTCATCAAATCACTCACTTGCCTCAATTATGTTTTTCTCCCATTTTTTTAATTGAATTCCCACACAGACTCCCTCAGATCAAAGGAGGTCAAAAACCTGTTTCATTAGGAGCATTGTAGGTGTAAATCAGGTCCTACCACTCATTAGCACAACCCATACTTTACCACAGTGCAACTCAAGAATAAATAGCTGACAAATATTTGCACCAATGTCTAATACTACACATATATTGATCAATGTGCTTTACTCCAATGTGGGTCAAGGATATACAGTTAATGAATCTATCTTTCAAATCAGATGTTCAAGGTCTTCAGCCAGCCAATAATTATACAAAGTATGAGGTACTAACTGACAGGTTATTGAACCGTCAAGTTGGTAGAAGCTCACATTACACTGCTCTTGCTATTTATGCGTAAGAATGCCAAGACACAGTTAGGTAATCAGAGTCTCATTGTCAATGGACAGATGATGGAGCAAGATGCAAAACAAAATTAATGTCTTCAGATTGTAACTGCCCATGAACAACATTATGCAGCAAGTGTCCACTGGTTTTCATACAAATTCATGATTCCCATGTGCTCAGACTGAGTTCTTTCAGACCACCAATGGATACAAATCTGGAAAGCAATCATTTTAAATCTGCTTTCTCAGTATTGAGAATTTGAAGACAAAGTCCACTGTTTTTCTCTTCCTTTTGTTGTTACAACTTAAATAAGTTATTCATGCATTATGGTTTTATACACTGTTTTTTATCATCAGGATGTGGACATCATTGGCATGAGTGACATTCATTACAATGGTTGCCATGAGCAGGTGGCTTGTTTGGCCACTTCGATTTAGATTTGATTTAGAGATACAGCACTGAAACAGGCCCTTCGGCCCACCGAGTCTGTGCCGCCCATTAACCACCCATTTATACTATACATATACACTAATCCCATATTCCTACCACATCCTCACCTGTCCCTATATTCCCCTACCACCTACCTATACTAGGGGCAATTTATAATGGCCAATTTACCTTTCAACTTGCAAGTCTTTTGGCTGTGGGAGGAAACCGGAGCACCTGGCGAAAACCCACGCAGACACAGGGAGAACTTGCAAACTCCACACAGGCAGTACCCAGAATTGAACCCGGGTCCCTGGAGCTGTGAGGCTGCGGTGCTAACCACTGTACCACTGTGCCGCCCAGAGGACAGTTAAGAGTCAACCACATTGGTGTGGGACTAGAGTACCACATAGGCTGAAGCAGGTAAGAACATAAGGTGACCTGTCCACACAAAAACTGCAACAGGTATGGGGGCAGCAGTGCCAGTGCCTCTGGGTCCGCAGGATGACAGGGAGGTGGAGCAGAGGCTACAGAGAGGGTAAACTCTGCACCATCCCCTCTGCCAATTTGGAAACGGACTCCTCCATGCTTGTTGGATAGGATAGTGATCGGAGGCTGGGTGGCAGGCCAGCAAATGCACCCAGCGTCTTTGTGTGCATGCCCATCAGCGCATGCTGCCCCATCGAGGTCCTCACCTAAGTCCAGTGCAGCAGTACTCGTCGCCACCTCAATGAACTGCCAAAATTACCCCTGTTCTAGCTACTGGTCACTCGTGCCTAGATGACTCACCATGTGCAGATCCCAACTCTATACTAACCTCCAAGCTACATGTAATGCCAGTATCTGAACTGGTGACTGTGAATATCAGATCAAATGAGGGAGTCGCCTTCATTACTGTTACACTGTTGCTCTCTTTCCACCTCCTAAGGCTACTCTGGCTGAGCAAGCGGCAGTTCTTGGGCATCGAACAGCAGGACCTCAGAAAGGGAAGGTTGATGTGAGTGGGGTGGGGTGGGGGTTAGGGTGCAAAGCAAGAGGTCCATGGTCACACTAGCAGCAGCTCGCTCATCATGTCAGATAGCATAATGAGAGTGAACTAGGAGTTGAAATGGGGCATAAGGCAGGCACATACTGTCACCCTCAATGTTCTCAGCCTGACATCGGGTGCCATGAGTCGCATTGCAGCCGGCCCTATGATGCAGAGAACCATTTACTCTGTAGAGTTCAGGGGATGCAGGTATCCTTGTCCCCTGCTATTCAACCCTGCTCCTTTCCATGGTGTGCCACCTGGTCCTGCAAGATAGAGGGCAGAATGCCAGTGGTTGTGTAACACTGTTTGGATGATGTGCCTGCCATAGCTGAATAGCTGGAGTCATGTTGAGGTGAGAGGTGTGTTTGATGCAGATAGCATTGATACATGTGTGAGGGTGAGGTGGAGTATCTGGATCTGCCAGTGAGTGCTGCTGGGTGAGTAATGGGGGTGTGATGTATTGAGCAGTGCGAGAGGCTGATGTAGTGGTGGGTAAGCGATGTCATATGAAAATTCATTCACTGATGTTGACCACCTGCGTGAGGTCATTAGACCTCTTGTGGCACTGCTGCCAGATCCTTGGGTCCAGGTTCCACAATTTGACCTGCCCAGTCACCTGCTCTCGCTTCCTCCTGAGGCTGGTCCTTGAGAACCTCCTGGCTCCCTGCAGGACCATGACATCTCTCTGCCTGCCCATGCACCACTACTGCCTCCAGCACCGTATCTGTCACCATGGAGCCCTATCTCTGCCCTGGTGTTCACTTTGCAGTAATTTACATTGTAGCAAAATTTTTCTGCAGCTTCCCTTTAAGATACAGCCTGCCTTTAAGAAGAGCAAGCTGGCTGTACCACGTGGTCTGCAAACACCACCACAGAGGCCGCAGATAGCAGCACGGGTCCTGATCAGCCTTATGCCACATTCATGCAAATGAGGTGGGTATATCAAATTTGCATGCTGCCCATCTCAAGCTGCATGGGCACAAATCGTGACCCTGCACCCAAAAGGTGGGGCTGTCCAATATCTAACCAAAAGTTTCCAGGAGAGATAGAGAATGAAAAAGGGGAGGAGGGTAACCTTCTTAGTTAAGGACACAATTACAGCTGTGGAAGTGAAAGTTCTTATTGATGGCGGTCCTCAGACAGAGTGTGACTGTGTTAAGTTAAGAAATATCATGAGATTTGTGACTATATTAAAAGTACATTTTATGGGGATAGCTAACCTGCAAATTGAGGAACCACTTCCTGGGACATCATATATAAGTTTGGATTTGCATCGCTGCACTTGCCTAAAGAGCAGCATTACAGGGCCATAAAATGTCATGGTAGCATATTAAAGGGTGATGATTCCCAAGTTACTCAGACCACATAAATGTTGTGTTTGATTGCTCAGTGATTAATTGCTCTGTGCTCTGTTTGTAAGACTATGCAGTCAGTCAACCCTGAGGGGGCATAGTTCCAAAGAGAAACTAAAACAGATCCGGGCAGCCATCTGAATAAAGCCTACACACACAGAAATCGTGAGTCTACTTTCTTTATGCTTGGGGTACGAAACAACATCTGGCGATGAAGATGGCGAGTAATTTAAAGTTGCAGCCCCAGCGTCTTTTCTATCATCACCGGGAGATCCTCCCATTCCTTACCACAGATGGATTTCTGGGTTGAAAACCTACTTGCTCATTACAGATATAGATGGTATGGATGTAGCAGCGACCTGCAAAAAGGCAACACTCATGCATTGCCTCACAGCAAAGGGCCAGCGTATATTTAAGCAGCTAATATCTATGTTTGATAAGGTGGTAAGTGCTCTGGAGAAATACTTTAGCCAGAAAAAAAGTGTGATGATTGAACGATACACATTCTGCCAGAAATGCCAGAGAAATGGTGAACCCATAAACAATATGTGACAGCATTGTGTCAGTTGACTGCTACATGCAGATTTGGCACACTAACTAATGAACTAATTCGTGACCAACTAATTGAAAAAACCTTCAATCCCACAAATTAGGGAACTCCTACTCATGGAGGATGATGGTTTGACTTGGAAAAAGGCCACGACCTTGGCCGCCCATATCGAATCCGCCATGTTCGATTCGAAGATGTTACACAAAAATACACCCTCAGGCTCAGGATCGCAAACACAGCTTGCCAAATCAGCTCAAGTGCAAGGGTTACGGACAAAGGGATCGCAGCAGGATCATCAACACTTTTACCTGTCACGGTCAAACACCCTCAAAAATGGGCCATAATTGTGGGGATACCCATGGATTCAAAACACCATGTCCAGCACGAGGGAGAAAGTGCAACTCATGTTCAAAGAAGAATCACTTTGCAAAGATATGCAGGTTGTCGAAGAAGACTTGTTCAGTTCGACATGTGGAGCAGCCTACTTCTCAGAGTGAAATACGATACATGTATACTATTGGGGACAGTAAAGCGCCCAGTCCCATTTCCGGGGGCGGGGGTTGGTGGGGGGCAGTCACTTCAAGGATTCTACAGTCATGATTGTGGGCATTTTAGTGTCACTCCTTATTGATGTGGATGCAAAAGTCTCCATATTGAGCGAAGACATTTACCGTTGTTATTTTTTGAAACTTTCAGTCCTGCAACAAACACTCTTCAAGCTTACGATGACTCGATTATTCCAGTCTTTGGAACGATCACAGTTCCAATGCGCTACAAAAATGCCAACCTAGACCAGTCCATGTTCCAAGTGGCTAAAGGCAGGAGACCAATGGGGGTGGACCTGTTCGATAACCTTGGCTTCAAACTTGCAGACCCCACCAGAGCACACATTAATGTGATCTACGATACAGACTATGCACAACAGTATCCTTCCTTATTCATTGGATTTGGGGAGATTAAGGGGTACTGTCAAGCTCCTCACATTGACACATCAATTCTGCCTATTTTGCAAAATTTGAGACAGTTGCTGTTTGCAATCCCCATGGATGTCGAACCTAGTCATTGCATGACACAAAAATGGAGAACTTAAACTATGCGTTGACCTTAAGTCAGTCAACAAAACAATTATTCTGGACAAGTGCCTGCTTCCTACAATCCAAGAACTATCAGCATAATTTCATGACTCCACACTCTTCATGAAGCACGACATGTACGGAACATCTTCAGATACCACTGGTGGAGCAAAGCTGACATCTTGCAGCGTTTATTACACACAACAGCATGTTTCAGTACCACAGAATGCCCTATTGACCAAGTTCAACATCTAGCGCTTTCTAGAAGATTGCCTTTTCAGTCTTGTCAGACGTTGAGGGGCTGCTCAACCTTCTTGACGACATTGCTGTCCATGGAAGGGACAAAGCAGAACACGATCAGTGACTATCCACGGTGCTTGCTCAACTTGCACTTAACAAGGACAAATGCACATTTGCAGCATCTGAGATTGACTTTCTTGGGTATAAAGTGACAGTCGCTGGAGTAAAGCCTACGTATGACAACGTCAAATCCATTCATGCACTTCCGACCCTGTCTAATGCAAAAGAGTTGGCATCGTTCCTCAGCACTACCAACTTTTATCACAAATTTGTGCTCCAGTAGGCGGAGATCACGGAGTCTCTTCGAAAGCTACTGTGCAAAGATGCACAATGGGAATGGACAATCGCACAGCAAACAACGTTTGACACGTTAAAGGTGAAGAAAGCATTTCCGCCAGTTCTCGTGCGTTTCAACTCACATGAATAAACATACATCACAACAGATGTATCTGGAAATGCAGTACATTGCAGGAAGCGAACGACTGATCGTGTACGCCCGTTGTTGGAAACTCCACTGGAGAGCGGGAAGCACTAGCCTGCATCTACACTTGTGAGCATTGGCACATGTATTTCCATTGTAGGAAGTTCACCCTCCACACCGATCACCAAGCGCTGATTTCATTGTTAGGATCTGGTTATCGACCTCTATGTATCTACCGATGGTCAGATCGCCTTATCAGTACAACCTCGAGGGAAAATATCTCACAGGTTCACGCAACCGAGTAGCTAACATACTTAGCCGCACTACTATCACAGACAACAATAGCGATAGTGAAGCGTTTTGCAGCATTGAAGATGACGGAGTCATGGTGATTTCGGACGCGACTGCAAATCTGGTGATGCGAGAGGAGTTGCAGACAGAGTCGGAAGCAGACAGCATACTGCAGAAAGTAAGCCAGTACCTAAAAACTGACTGGCTTCACGAATTAGAGAAAGAACTGGTCCTGTACTACAGTGTACACAATGAGTTTGCATTCTTTGATGACAACTATATTGCATGCAAAACTTGAGCAGTTATCCCAAAATGCTACAGCAACGGGTGTTGCATCTTATCTTGCCCATGAAGGATGTCTGAGTGTCGTTAAGATGAAACAACGTGAAGCAGTCTGGTGGCCAGCGATAGATTGTTGCAAAGAAGAGTTCATCAGAAACTGCATAGCATGTACGTTCAGTAAAAAATCTGCCAAACCTTGTCTTGCAACTCTACAACTGGCCCCATGGCCAACAAAACCACAGTAACAACTTCAAGTAGATATTTTCAGAGAAGTGCAGGCAGCCCATAACAATCAACGTTTTTTGCTGCTTGTTCTTGATCTACGTGGCAACTGGCTGGAAATCACTACTGCAAATTTCATAACCACCACTCCGGTCATTGACATTCTAGACAAGTTGTTTACAAAATGGGGTTTGCTGGAGATTATCATTATGGAAAACGGACCGCAGTTTGTTTCCAGTCAGTTCACAGAGTTTCTAGCAAGCTGCGGAATTCACCACCATCTGATATCGCAATACAACGCGCAATTGAATTGTGGCATCTAACGTTTCAACAGGGTGATCAAGGACAGTTTGAGAGCTAGCATGTTGGAGGGGAAAATGTTTGAACAATCCATTCACATCCTACTTCGTACATATCGATCCACCTCACCCTCTGACCGGAAAGATACCGGTCAAACTTATGACTTGTCACAACATTCACACACTTCTGACCCATTCTTCAGCCATCATTGCTTTCCAACATGAATGTCAGAGTGAAAGCAGATGAAATGCTGAGTGACAAGGCAAAGTAAAAGCGTACTGCAATAAGTGAACATGCACAAGGAAACCACGATTCCCAGTCAGAAATTGTGCTCGTATCAAATGTCCAAATTGCAACCACAAGCTCGTGACATCTCTATCCTAAACAGATCAAGCGGATACTCAGTATCAATGCTTATCTCTTGGAAGACAACAAGAAGTGGAACGTGAGACACTTGATTGCGTGCAGACCTGGAGATTCCGACAATCATGACTACAAGGCTACATTTCCTTTTCTGATTAGCGATCGTGATGTTTATCATCTACCTCATCAAGATGATCGTGCTGAACCAGAACCACATCTTTGTTGATCTCGGCACCATTATAGGAGACCTCCATATCTCGAAGATTATTTGTGTACTTAGAGGAACAAACGGACTCTTAGAAATGGCTCAATATATGCCTGTTTGATGCTTATAAAGGCTTAATTCAAAATAAGCTGCTTAGTCGACAAGAGGGAAAAGATGTTGTGTTTGATTGCTCAGTGATTGATTGCTCAGTGCTGTGTTTGTAAGACTGCTCACTATGCTGATAGTCAACCCTGAGGGGGCATAGTTCCAAAATGAAACTAAGACAGATCCAGGCAGTCATCTGAATAAAGTCTACACACATACAGACATTGTGAGTCTAGTTTCTTCATGCTTGGGGTGCGAAACATAACATTAAGCATCAAGGTAACTGATCAAAGATGAAAATGAAGTGTATAAAGTCAGACAGATATTCTGGAGTCTTACATAATTTTACCTTATGAAAAGGGAGGGAGGAAACTAGCACATATTTCCTTGGAAGATTAAATTAATTTACTCAGGGTGTAAACGAGAAAGGATTATATATAGTTAATGGCCAAATGGCCTTTGTCATACCCATTTCCTATGTTCTTACAAGTTAGCTGAATAACAGCAATTAACCGTCACAATGAATTTTGATTTTCAGCTTTGCATGTTCAATTGTGTAACAGAGTCAGTAGTTTCTTCAATTACATGTTTGGAAGCGGATTTCCAATATATATGGAGTTCTCCTAAAATCCCTTGAATGTTGGCTGTAAAATGATGGTCCAGTTACACATGTTTTAAGGGTATGAGTGTGCTGCTGGGATTATGTTAGTACTTCAATAGCTCTAAAGTGCTTTGGGACATTCTGAGGCTGTGATTGGCACTGCATAAATACAGGCGCTTTCTTTTATGCATTGGTCCTTTTTTATGCAGCATTGTGCTTTTGTTTCCCCTCAAATCCTTAGTCTCAACAACTGTCAGCTGGGAGCAACAACTGGAATGTATCAAAAAATGAGGCATTTTTTGTCCCGTTTTGGTTCAGTACTATTCCTTTAAATACAGTGATAAACAGTTTAAAGTGCAAACTGCAGTTCAGATTCCTGTACCAACTCTATCTCAACACAATGTTGCAAGTGTTGTTACAAGCTGCAGAAAGAAGCAATTCAAGTGTAAGCACTACTGCACTGACTGAGTGTTGCTTTCTAACTTTTACAGTCACATTTTCAAAATCCAGGAATGTTTTTTAGGAAATAAATAAGACAGTTGCAATTGGAGTTTGAGAGAAGAAAGTGATCAATTTAGAGATACTTTGAAAGAAGGAACTGGTCAGTTTGTAATTCTTGAAAGAAAAGAAAAAGCAATTTGAAATTTCCAAGAAGCAGCTTAAATTTCTAGAGTCTCCCACAGTGATAAGAAATTAAAAACAAATTACTGTGTACACTTAAAAGTTATGTGCAAAAGATTAGCTTAGTTCTTAGAGTTGCAATGAGTTAGATAATAGACGTTTTGCTGCATATAGCTGTATCAACTATTACTTGTTTAGAGTCATAGAGTTATACAGCACAGAAACAGGCCCTTCGGTCCATCGTGTCTGTGCTGGCCATCAAGCACCTATCTATTTTAATCCCATTTTCCAGCACTTGGCCTGTAGCCTTGTATGCTATGGCGTTTCAAGTGCTCGTCTAAATACTTCTTAAATGTTGTGAGGGTTCCTGCCTCTACCACCCCTTCAGGCAGCGTGTTCCAGATTCCAACCACCCTCTGGATGAAAAACTTTTTCCTCAAATCCCTTCTAAATCTCCTGCCCCTTACCTTAAATCTATGCCCCTGGTTATTGACACCTCCGCTAAGGGAAAAAAGTTTCTTCCTATCTACCCTATCTATGCCCCTCATAATTTTGTATACCTCAATCAGGTCCCCCTTCAGCCTTCTCTGCTCTAAGGAAAACAACCCTAGTTTATCCAGTCCATAGCTGAAAAGCTCCAGCCCAGGCAACATCCTGGTGAATCTCCTCTGCAACCTCTCCATGTTGGCTTGTTTGCCTTTCATTAAATACAATTGTTCAATGGATTGAAACTTAAAATGTAGTCTGAAGGTGTTATGTTATATTATTTTTATCAAAGTTGAGAGAAATCCTATGAAAGGCCTGGGATAGGTTCAGTAGCTAAATGTAATTAGTAGGTAGGACTTGCTGTTTCATTTCCTGGGTGTGCTGTCAAAAGATCTCAAGACAAAGACAGATACCATCAAATGTATGGGGAGTTGGAACCTGCCCATGTAAGTGATCTAAGCATAAAGAGTCAAAATGATCTATGAAGGGCAGAAAAGACTCAAAAATATAATATGGAAGCTAACATTTATTCGCAGAGGCGTAGAAAGAAAGCAGCAGGCAAGGTATCTGGTTACAGAACAGCATTTGTGGAAACCTAAGAGCATACCTGTGCACTTTCTCACACAAGGAACCATAGGGCAGCAGAAGGAGGAGGAAAGAGGGAGGACAGAAATAAATTATTTTTCAAAGCAATATATGCCAAAAGATGCCACAATCAATTTTGCATAAGGTTTCTTAAAAGTATGAAAAAATATTCAACTAATAAGGTGCATTAATGTGCAAAATAATATACTTAGGGTGCAAAATGCAGATCTGTAGCACATATTTTTTTAAGAGGTCCAAAATGGCGTCTGCGGCATACACACACACGCCTAGTGCAAGTTGTGCTGGACATCATATTAGTGAAGGGATTAATGAGCACACAGTGAGCGTCCACCAGAAGTGTGCAGTGTAGGCTGTGCAGGATGGCAATTGGCATGTAACACTGATTTGACATCTGCATTGCCATTTTGGAGCTCAGTGCTCCAGCTCACACCCTCTGTTATGATCAGGTGAGGAGGGATGGAAGGGCTCCCCTCTTGTTCCTCTAATTGTTTGACTACAACAGGTTTATTTCTTTTTTAAAGTGGATATGCTTGCCAATTCAGTGAGTGCTTAACTATTTATGTGCTACGAACATAAAAAGAACCAATCAGATAGGTTTTCTTGAGTTTAACAAAGAAAGGGGTTAGCTTTATGTACTTAAATTGATCCAACTAAAATAATAAACTACACTCCAACTTTCTCTCACATACACATGCACAAACACACACACAAATAAGTTACAGAGTAAGGAAGGATAGCTTGGCTGGATTGGAGTCCAGAACAATAAAAGGGGATATACAGTCTGTGGAGGTTGGTGACTCGGCTGGCTTTCGGCTGCATTCGGTGGTCCTGCGGCTTTCGGGTTGCAGATGTGGATTCAGTGGTTCTCCTGGAAACAGCGATGTGGATGATTTCCTTCACTCTGCAGGAGTGATAGGCCTAAGTGATTATGGCCAGCAGGCAGGGTTCGAAACTTGCGAGGTGGACTTGAGAGAGAGAGAGAAAGGGAGAGGGACCCCACTTGGGTCCTCTTTTGTCAGTGTCTAGCTGCTTGCCTGGTTGCTGCAGAGAGAAAAAACAGTTTAAATACATAGATGGTGGACCTGTCACCTGACTCACCCAGTGATTCAACAAGAAGGTTACCAGTGTGTATTCTCTCTTGCAACTTAATTAGCCTATGTCTAAGAATTCCCACCTCACAACCAGGGTCCTATTGTTCCAGTGATTAGGTTTGAGTGCTCTGTCTCCACCAGTTTAGTGTCCAAGTGATAGCCTTAATGTTCTGTTTATGGAGACAGGATAGGTAGTTCACTCAGACTTCCCAGTACATTGTCTTGCTCGGACTGAGCAGACAACTCATCTCCACCTCAAAGCATTGGAATGTGGAGTATAGTGATGCAAATTATGGTGGTCATCTTATCTGCTGGTAGTCACCTTTTATCTGTTTCACTTTCTTTTAAGTTTAATTCAGTTTTCCAGCCGGTGGATTTAAAAAAAAATCATCATTCGGCTTAGCATGCTTTTGTGACACTGTCTCCTAGCATGCTCATCTGAACACGTATTCAGTAGCAGGGAGGACACCCCACCAGCATTGTTAAAGGGATCATTATTGCTTACAGGTTGATTTCTACTGGCTGTTGCTATAATTCTACAAATGTTTGGTGCTTTCTATAGTTGTTTCAAGTTGAAAAAGTCTACAGGGAGTGGTGTGGCAGGTGTTGAAGGAGTTTTTACTGAAATCAAGGCTTTTGCCCAAACCAGTAGCTCCCAGACATGGGTGTAATAGTAGGCCTTCCCCTTGGAATACAGCTTTATTTGGAGAATGAACAGTGGACACGCAGGGCAAGACAAGCTGGTGGAAGAGGGAGGGGGGGAACGGAGAGAAGGGCTCTCAGCAGGAGGCTGCATCAGCCAAGATGTTCAGGAAGCACTTCAGTAAGGGCATCTTAAGTTTTTTTATTCTTTCATGGGATGTGGAGCATCGCTGGCAAGATCAGCATTTGTTGCCCATCCCTAATTGCCCTTGAAAAAGTGGGGTGGGCCACCTTCTTGAACCACTTTTGTCCATCTAGTGCAGGTACTCCCTCAGTGTTTTTAGGAAGGGGGTTCAGTGAAGGAACAGCAATATATTTCCAAGTCAGGATAGTGTGTGGCTTGGAAGAGAACTTGCAGGTGGTGGTGTTCCCATATGCCCTTCCTTCCAGGTGGAAGAGGTTGCGTGTTTAGAAGGTGGCGTTGAAGGAGCCTTGGTGAATTGCTGTTGTGCATCTTTCATATGGTACATACTGCAGCCACTGTGCGCCAATGGTGGAGGGAGTGAATGTTTATGGTAGTGGATGGGGTGCCTATCAAGTGGACTGCTTTGTCCTGGATGGTGTCATGCTTCTTCAGTGTTGTTGGAACCACACTCATCCAGGCAAATGGACAGTATTCCATCACACTCCTGACTTCTGCCTTGTAGATGGTGGACAGGCATTGGGGAGTCAGGAGGTGAGTTACTTGCCTCAGAATTCCCAGCCTCTGACCTGCTCTTGAAGCCACAGTATTTATATGCCTGGTCCAGTTCAGTTTCTGGTCAATGGTAACCCCTAGGATGTTAACAGTGGGGGATTCAGCGATGGTAATGCTGTTAAATGTCAAGCGAAGATGGTTAGATTCTGTCTTGTTGAAGATGCACAAATGTTACTTGCCACTTATCTGCCCAAGTCTGAATGTTGTCCAGGTCTTGCTGGAGGTGGACACGGACTGCTTTACTATCTGCGGAGTTGCGAATGGTACTGAATATTGTGCAATCATTGGCAAACATTCCCACTTCTGACCTCATAATGGAGGGAAGGTCAGCAGCTGAAGATGGTTGGGCTTAGGACACTGCCCTGAGGAACTCCTGCAGCGATGTCCTGGGACTGAGATGATTGGCCTCCAACAACCACAACCATCTTCCTTTGCGCTAGGTATTATTCCAACTAGTGAACATTTTCCCCCTGATTCCCATTGAATTCAATTTTGCTGGGGCTCCTTGATGCCACACTCTGTGAAATGCTGCCATGATGTCAAGGGCAGTCACCTACTGCAACGACAACTGCAACCTTAGAGCAGGGCAAGGTTTGCTTTGCCAGTGGCTGTGAAGGTGACTGTCGCCATGAATCTTTATGTACTGGGGGGCTGGAGATATTTGCAAATTATCACAGTTTGCCATCCACTGTTGTTTAAGGGAGGTCACTGAAGCTCTCTATTCAATGACAGCTGACTATATTTCACTTTTTCTTACCAGAGAGCACGCAGCTTTGCGAAGATTGTGGGCTTCCCCAAGGTGCATGGTGCTATTGACTGCACACATTGCTTTGCGAATACTGCATATCAATTCTGAGATGTATTGCAACTGAAAGAGATTCGACTCCCTCAATGTCTAGCTGATATGTGATGATACACAGAGCATCATACAGGAAAATACCTGGTATCCGGCAGCAGTCACAATGCCTTCATTCTGTGGCAGTCTGCTGTGTGATCTGCATTTGAGCCACCACAGAAAACTGTCAAGAAAACACTATATGCCAAATGAGAAATATTAATTCATCAGTTGGAAACTTATATTAAAGTTTTGATGGAAAATATCCTACAGTTAACTTAAAAAAAAACTGACAAGCAAGATGGCCACTGCAATTTGCATCTGAAATACCAGGAGATCGAATTGGAGACACAAGTCTAAGAAGAAGTCCAGCAGGACAATGCTTCAGCTAACAGAGTAGATTATCCAGATCACCCTTGTCAGCAAGACATTCAAAGCCATCTTGAGGCATTCATGAGTGGAGATATCCCTCCAGGGTTTGAACACTGACAATGCCGCCCGAGAGAGTTTTTGGGTTTTAGACTTTGGACATCATTAAAAACAAAGAGGATTGAGAAAACCAAGTGACCATCACCCCAGGCTATGTGAAACTGTGAGTCTTGTTACACAACAGAGACAAACAGGAACTGAGTCTGCAGCAGCAGAGAAGATGTGTGCCTCCCTTTCTCTCTCTCTCTCTCTCTCTCCCTCTCCTCTCCAGTAAACATCAAGTTTGAAAACCGTGTGTGACTGTGGACTCTCCAAGCCTAGAGATTGACACATAGACCAGGGGAAGAGAGCCAACTACAAGACTGCCTCCAAGCAAACCCTGAGCCAGGCAGGCAAGCCACAAAGTGCACTTTGACCAGGCAAAGACTTCAAGAATACAACTCCAGCCAGAAGACAACTGAATCATCCAATCAAAAACTGTGTATTTACTTTCCATTTATTCTGGACTTTAATCCAACCAAAAAACGTACTTTCCACTTTGTAATCTATTTGTGTGTTTGTGATCCTCATGTGAATGTGTTATATTTTATTCTTTTTAGATCGGGTTGAGATGGTTGAAACTTACCTCTTTCATGTTTAAAATCAAGAAAACCTGTCCGATTGGTTCTTTCATGATTACAGGAAAGGTAAAAGATAAAACACTCACTGAGGTGCTCAGTACAACCATTGTTTAAAAAGGAATAAATCCTGTTGCAGTCAAATAAGAGGAAGGGCGAGAACGGCGCCTGTGACCACCCCCCCACCTGGCCATAACAAAACCAAAGGGTGACTACTGGATGACAAGGCTTACCCACTGGCGACATGGCTCATGACTCCAGTGCGCAACCCAGGCACATATGGGCAGCACTCATACCATGAAAGCCGCATAAAATGCAGTAGAGCAGACTATTGGCGTGCTGAAACAATGCTTCAGCTGCTTGGACTACTCTGGAGACGTCCTGCAGTAGTCGGCAAAACAGGTGTCAAAATTCCTGGCGGTGTACTGCATGCTGCACAATCTCGCCATAATGAAAGAAGAACCCTGCCCCCAGCTGTACAACAAGCAGCTGAAAAGCAGGATGAGGAGCATGAGGAGGAGGAGAAAGAAGGGGGGCACGAGGAAGAGAGGAGACAATCAAGACAGCCCCTTTCTGCCTCCGATACCAGTGAATACAATCCAAATTCTCCATTCACCCACACCATTCCTTCCCTTTGTCACTGAGAATCACAGCGTCCACTTGACCACGATGTAAAATTAAAAACCAACACAAAATAAACAGTCCAAAACAAATTTATGAATCAAAGCATGCCATATTGCTTACAAACATTAGCTAATCACCCTCATGCATTCCCGTAGTGCCTGTCTTCCACGTGCCTTTCCCTGTCTTAGTGCCCCTATTCAGTGCTACTGCAGTGGCTGAACCATGGCTGATGGAAGGCAGTTGACTTTCATTGGGCCTTGGAGGGCAACCTTGAACAGCGCTGGGCCTAGAAGGCTTGATTTCGGACTGCACCACCTCAGTATGGACGGCAGCAGTCTGACCTGGCTGGCTGACAGACAATAGCAATGGCATAGGTGGAGTGGCAGGGGTGGGAGCAGGAATGCTGTCAGTCTGAGAGAGGACAGTAGGTTCGACCTACACACAGCCACTGTCACTCCCCTGGGGCAATGCCTAAGAAATCCCAATAATCTGTTGCAGGACAGATTGCTGGACTTCTGTGGCATCCTTCAAAGGCCTTTGAACACTGGTATGCACAGCCATCATGGCAACAGTCTGAGCTTTCACAGCAGCATCCAAATGTTAGGTGACTTCTGCTTGGTGCTGCAATGGAAGCTGAGACATTGGCCATCAGACACTGCATCATGGTTTGGTCCACAGTTGGGTTGATGAAGTTAGCCACCACTTTCATGCTGGAAAGGACAGACTCCAAGTTCAGCACATGCAAAGTTGCTATTTTTTGACTCCTCCATGCTCCGTGACATTGCATGCAGGCTTTCTGGCAGGACTGTCAACGCACAAAGCATTTTATTGCGCATACTCATCAGCCTACTTCTGTAGCTCACCCTATTAAAGTGCTCATCTAAATCTTCAACAGCAGAATGCATGTGTGATCTCACCCTCCACCTGCACAACCCTTTTCCCCTACCCATGCAGCAGGTCACTCATGATGCTCTAAATTAGAGCAGTGTCAGTATCTGAGCTGGTAGCTGCAAGTGTGAAATCAAGGGATGGTACTGGAAGCTACATATATTAATACACAGGGCCCTGTTCTTTGCAGACAGAAAGAACATGTACAAACATTGTGCCAAATAAGTGACAGCCATTCACTGGTTCATTCTTCAGGGCAATGCCTTGACCAATCAGCGTCAAGCTGCCTGGTTTAAATTTCAAACAAAGCTTGGCAGTTGACTGTCAGTCACCGTAAACTGGTGCATTCTCCATGGCAATGCCTCTACCAATCAGAGTTCACTTGCCAACCAATCAGCACTCTCTTCTCATACAGGTATAAATTGTTGTTTTCCCTTACATTGGTATTCTTGCAGATTGTCCTGATGAGTGCAAGATGAAAAGCTTCGACAACATGTCTCTATTTTCAGCAGTACTCAAGATTGTAATTTTCTTCAGTTCCTTCCTCCCTTCCATTTCTTGATTTACAGCTATTTCTGGGATGTTACTTGTATCCTCTATAGTGAAGACTGATGCAAAATACTGTATCTCAGTGATACAGTGCTGTATCTCTAAACTAAACCTGTTCAATTCATCTGCCATCTCCTTATTTTCCATTATTAATTCCCCAAACTTACTTTCTATAGGACCAACGTTCAATTTGTTAACTCTTTTCCTTTTTAAATTTCTATAGAGGCTCTTAACTATTTGTTTTTATATTTCTAGCTATCTTTCTCTTGTACTCTAATTTTTCCCTCCTTATTAATCTGTTCGCCATTCTTTGTTGTTTTTAATATTCTGTCCAATCTTCTGACCTGCCACCCATCTTTGTACAATTATATGCCTTTTCTTTAATTTTGATACTATCTTTAACTTTTTTAGTTAACCATGAGTGGGTCCTCTCCTTGGAAATTTTCTTTCTTGTTGGAATGTATCTATTCTGTGTGTTCTGAAAAATATCCCCTTAAATGTCTGCCACTGTGTCTCTACCGACCTTTCCCTTAACCTACTTTGCCAGTTTATTTTGGCTAGCTCTGCCTTCATGTCCTCATAATTACCCTTATTTAAGTTTAAAATACTAGTCTTAGATCCACTCTTCTATCCTTCAAACTGAATGTAAAATTCAATCATATTATGATGCTGCTGCCTAGGGATGCCTTCACTGTGAGGTCATTAATTAATCCTATCTCTTTGCACAATATCAGGTCTAGTATAGCCTGCTCTCTGGTTGGCTCCAGAACATGCTATTCTAAGAAACTATCCCAAAAACATTCTATGAACTCCTCATCTGGGCTACCTTTGCCCATCTGATTTTTCCAGTCTATATGTAGATTAAAATTCCCCATGATTATCACCGTACCTTTCTGACAAGCTCCCATTGTTTCTTCCTTTATACCCCGTCCTACCATGTGGTTACTGTTAAGGGGCCTGCACACCACTCCCATAAGTGCACTCTCATGTCTACCTATACCGCTTCTACATCCTGGTTTCCTGAACTTAGTCATCCCTCTCTGTTGCGCTAATACCATCATTAATTCATTAATTAACAGGGCCACCCTGCGCCTTTTCCTCGCTTCCCGTCCTTCCTAATTGCCATGTACCTTCAATATTCAGGTCCCAATCCATGTCATCCTGCAGCCATGTCTCTGTCATGGCTATCAGATCATACTTATTTATTTCTATTTGTGCTATTAGTTCATCTGTTTTGTTTCGAATGCTGTGTGCATTCAGACACAGAGCCTTTAGTTTTGTCTTTTTATTTTTGTGATCTCTAGCTTTATCTGCTGAATCATGTTATGCCATTAATTCATCATTTTACACAACAGGGTTACTTGTGCAAGGACTTCCACCACCTGCACTAGCGACAATGCACCTTCCCTTTAAGAGGCATGGGCTACGTTTAAGTAGTGCAGACTAGCTTTAACTCGTGCTACCTTCTCATGATTCTGGGTCCCCTGCTGAGGCATGCAGCCACTCAACAGCACTGTTAACGCTGGCTACACACTATAATCATGATAAGGAACAAACATCATTGGCATGTTGCCTGCATCACATAGAATGGAATCCCATTTTCGGTGGCTGTCCAATTTAGCCCCCTTAAACTCTAAACTGACTAGACTGAAGCTCATGTAAACAGTAGATGGAAAACCTTCGTAAATGCTACAAATAAAAATAAGTTACAAATGCTGGAAATGTGAAATAAAACAGAAAATGCTGGAAATACACAGCAGGCCATCAGCACCTGAAAAGACAAAAAACTGATCAATGTTTCGGGTGTAGGCCCCTTGTTAACACATTCTGCGATCTGATGGTGAACAGTAAAGACTGCTTAATGCATATTCTTTCCCTCAGCTTCATGGAACTGGTGTCAATCAACATCATAGCAGTGTGCTGCTGAAAAAGATGTCAATGAGCAAGGAGTTGTATACAGACAGGTGGGGAGGTAGGTGTCAGTCGACATATGTTACAATCATTTGGTACTAAGGAAGCACTTCAGTAGCTGGCTTTATTTTCCTTAAAAGGTACCAATGGATTAGATAAGCAGTTCATAAAGGATTTAGGAGTGCTTCAGGAAATGACTCAAGGCTTTGATTTACTGAACCCAACTCATCTGGTTTACCAGTGTGTCTTATTTTACTCTATCGTCCATCCCTAGCACCATTTCCCACCTGAAAGGGCATACGGGCAAACTACTGATGTTTGACAGTGTCCTGGAATCTGATTTAAGTGGTCTGAGTTTCAAAGCATCTCAGGATCAATTCCAGGGTGTAGAAGTACGAACCTAAATTACGTTAATAGATTTTCTCTAGTAAAAAGAGAAGGCTAAGAGCTGACCTGATAGACACCTTTAAAATGATGAAAGGGTTTGATAAAGTAGAGATAGAGATGTTTACACTTGTGGGCGAATCCAAAACTAGGGCCCATAAATATAAGATAGCCACAAAGCATTCATAAATCCAATAAGGAATTTAGGCAAGACTTCTTTACCCAGACAGTAGTTAGACAGGAGTCATTGAGGAGAATAGCAGAGATACATTTACAGAGGAACTTGCTCAATACATGAGGAGAAAGGAATAGAAGGTTATGCTGATAGGGTTAGATAAAGTAGGATGGGAGGAGGCTTGTGTGAAGCATAAACACCAACATAGACTTTGTTGGGTTGAATGGCCTGTTTCTGTGCTGTAAATTCTGTTACCATGCACATCATCCCATCAATCAAATACATTTTGAAGGGATTCAACCAGATCAGTCCTTTCAATGGAGTGGTTCACATTGTGAGCTCAGTCAGCTCACATGGATCTAATTGCGCCATATGTGAGTGTCAAGGGTCCAATATGCACCAAGCTCAAGAGTAATACTTTTGTTTGAAGTTCCATTCATATAAACAATCATCTTTGCGTCTGAACAAGAGCCAGATGTGGATCCACTGGAGACTAAATCTGCCAACAGCGACAGTTCCCAGGAGTGCTCTGCTCACATTTTATAAGTGTTTTCTAATCTCTTCTTTGAGCTGATTCACATACAATTGAATTCAGCTGGCTTTTCTCCCAGCCTGCATTTAATTTATGATGCATTTGCTCCAATCTACCCAACAGAGATGGATAGGTAACAGGGCAAGGTCATTGCTTTATTTTTAACACTGGCATTTGGACCCCAGTTTTTCGAGGACTAGATATATTAATTTCCCATTAAAACAATTGAGGCATCATTTTTAATTGGAAAGAACAAGGGAACAGAAAACATTCATAAATATAAGTGAACACTTCTGTACTAGGCAGAGAAATCCACTGCTGTAAAGTTCATGCCAATTATTTTCATCTGTACACCTAATATTATTCCAGGAGACATCTATCGCTTAACACTTTTGTACTGAGATACTTGGACTTTCAAATTTTTAAAAAAAATCTCTATTAACATATATCTCGAAACAAACTTTACATTTAGGAACATAGGAATTTCGGAACAGAAGTAGGCCATTCAGCCCCTCAAGCTTGTTCCAACATTCGATGAATTCATGGCTGATCTGTATCATAACTCCATCCACCAGCCTTGGCTCTATATCTCTTAATACCCTTGGTGAATTATATTTGCTGAATATGATGACCTGGAATTAAGGTATGTTTAGAACAAAGAACAAAGAACAAAGATAATTACAGCACAGGAACAGGCCCTTCGGCCCTCCAAGCCTGCGCCGATCCAGAACGTTGGATTATGCCTTCATTCTTGTAAAAAAAAGTAAAGGTTGAATCAGATTATAGTTTTGATTTTGGTAGGGAATTGTTATTTTACTTCTCAGTGGTCGAATAGTGGAAATCCTTAAAAGAGCAGCATATTCTGCTGTATTGCTCCAGGACGAGATGTTATGAGGGAAAACCCCAGAATGCTGATTCATGTCTCTTGTTGTCTTGTATTATGCATCAGAACTGTTGGTTAGAGGCATCCTGGAGGCAAATACTTTTGTGTATAACTCCCTCTATGTGGCAACATGAAGATTAGCACCAGTGGCAAAAAGATATTGGACAATGGATTGTGGGTAGAGGGAAGACCTGCATTCTGTTCGTCTGAGCTGGATTTGAACTCTTGAAATCCGTCACTTCATTTCCAAAGATATATATAAAAAGTAAATCTTTGCACAAAGCTGTAATACACACTATGTTAGCATTTGCACTATACAGTTGTATGAAATTGGTACAGAGAAGATGATATCAAATGTGTAATTGTGGAATGTTAGATTAAACTTATGAATGAGAAATAGCATTTAACTCATAAATAAAGAAGACATCTTAATGAGTGGATGAAATGCACAATTAAATAGTCCTCTATCAAGTGTTCTATTCATGCCAACTGTATAAAAATTCTAGATGTGTCATGCCATATAACAAGTGTGGAGAGTGGTTTAATACTCCCTGTGGGATGTGAGGCAGTTTTGAGTTCTTTGGCGAGAGTTCAGCTGCCATATTGCACATGTTCTGAGGTTTCGATTTTGTTGACAAGCATGTAGATTATTACAGTCCCAGAAAGAACATATTTTCTGGACAATCTGATGTAGCGAGCTGGGTTCCTGTCAATGCTGCTGTCAGTTTTGCGATGAGGTAGTCAAGACAGCCAAAATCGAGATTATTCTGATTTATTCTGGCAGCGTGTGTATCGAGGATTACTCTGTGCAGCAGCTACCTTGAAGCTCCAATGCACAGTGGATTATTTCTTGGTGTATTTTTTTCCATGCTGTCAGGGTTGTCAAATTCCGGAACTCAAAAATCATGGTGAAAGGAAGAACCTGAATTTATATAGAGCCTTTCAGGACTTCAGGATGTCCCAAAGCACTTTACAGCCAATGCAGTACTTTGTGATAAAATAAAAACAAGAAATGCTGGAAATATTCAACAGGTCTGGCAGCATCTGTGGAGAGAGAAGCAGGGTTAACATTTCAGGTCAGTGGCCCTTCTTCAGAACTAGCAAATATTAGAAATGTAAAATTCTTTTTGCAGCGGCGACAGGGAGAGCGAGGTGGCAGCTGGGTAAGTAAGTCCTATATATTTGGGCAGCGGCTGAACCCGAGATACTACACCTGTAGTGTCTCCCACCCGCCCTCCTCCTCTAACCAAAAGAAAAAGGACTCAGTGGTGTGCAGATAAGGTAAGGCTTTTTCTATTTATTTTTTTTTCGTGTGATTGGGAAAAACTTTTCGTTCCTTTTTCATTTATCTAAGTTAAGACTAAGTTAAGCTTAAGATTAAAAATGGCAGGAGATCTCAGACCCATGTTATGCTCCTCTTGCTCAATGTGGGAGCTCAGGGACACGGCTGATGTCCCTGACTCCTTCACGTGCTCCTTCACGTGTCCAGCTGCAGCTCTTGTTAGACCGCATGACGGCTCTGGAGCTGCAGATGGACTCACTTTGGAGCATCCGCGATGCTGAGGAGGTCGTGGATAGCACGTTTAGCGAATTGGTCACACCGCAGATTAGGATTGCTGAGGGAGAAAGGGAATGGGTGACCAAAAGGCAGAGAAAGAGCAGGAAGGCAGTGCATGTGTCCCCTGCGGTCATTTCCCTCCAAAACAGGTATACCGTTTTGGATACTGTTGAGGGAGATGGCTCACCAGGGGAAGGCAGCAGTAGCCAGGTTCATGGCACCGTGGCTGGCTCTGCTGTTCGGAAGGGCAGGAAAAAGAGTGGAAGGGCTATAGTCATAGGGGATTCGATTGTAAGGGGAGTAGATAGGCGGTTCTGTGGTCGAAAACGAGACTCCCGAATGGTATGTTGCCTCCCAGGTGCACGGGTCAGGGATGTCTCAGATCGGCTGCAGAACATTCTGAAAGGGGAGGGTGAACAGCCAGTTGTCGTTGTGCACATAGGCACCAATGATATAGGTAAAAAACGGGATGAGGTCCTACAAGCAGAATTTAGGGAGTTAGGAGCCAAGTTAAAAAGTAGGACCTCAGAGGTAGTAATCTCAGGATTGCTACCAGTGCCACATGATAGTCAGAGTAGAAATGAAAGAATAGTCAGGATGAATGCGTGGCTTGAGAGATGGTGCAGGAGGGAGGGGTTCAGATTTTTGGGACATTGGGACCGGTTCTGGGGGAGGTGGGACTATTACAAATTGGACGGTCTACACCTGGGCCGGACTGGAACCAATGTCCTTGGGGGTGCTTTTGCTAACGCTGTCGGGGAGGGTTTAAACTAATGTGGCAGGGGGATGGGAACCAAATGAGGAGGTCAGTGGACAGTAAGGAGGTAGTAACTAAAGCCTGTAAGGAACTAGATAATGAAGTCAGCGTGACTAAGGGGAAGAGTAGACAGGGAGCAGATGATGAACGCAAAGGGACTGGTGGTCTGAGGTGCATTTGTTTTAATGCAAGAAGTGTAGTAGGTAAGGCAGATGAACTTAGGGCTTGGATTAGTACCTGGGAGTATGATGTTATTGCTATTACTGAGACTTGGTTGAGGGAAGGGCATGATTGGCAACTAAATATCCCAGGATATCGATGCTTCAGGCGGGATAGAGAGGGAGGTAAAAGGGGTGGAGGAGTTGCATTACTGGTCAAAGAGGATATCACAGCTGTGCTGAAGGAGGGCACTATGGCGGACTCGAGCAGTGAGGCAATATGGGCAGAACTCAGAAATAGGAAGGGTGCAGTAACAATGTTGGGGCTGTACTACAGTCCTCCCAACAGCGAGCGTGAGATAGAGGTACAAATATGTAAACAGATTATGGAAAGATGTAGGAGAAACAGGGTGGTGGTGATAGGATATTTTAATTTTCCCAACATTGACTGGGATTCACTTTGTGTTAGAGGTCTAGATGGAGCAGAATTTGTAAGGAGCATCCAGGAGGGTTTTCGAGAGCAGTATGTAAATAGTCCAACTCGGGAAGGGGCCATACTGGACCTGGTGTTGGGGAATGAGCCCGGCCAGGTGGTTGAAGTTTCAGTAGGGGACTACTTTGGGAATAGTGATCACAATTCCATAAGTTTTAGAATACTCATGGACAAAGACGAGAGTGGTCCTAAAGGAAGAGTGCTAAATTGGGGGAAGGCCAACTATACCAAAATTCGGCAGGAGCTGGGGAATGTAGATTGAGAGCAGCTGTTTGAAGGTAAATCCACTTTTGATATGTGGGAGGCTTTTAAAGAGAGGTTGATTAGCATGCAGGAGAGACATGTTCCTGTGAAAATGAGGGATAGAAATGGCAAGATTAGGGAACCATGGATGACAGGTGAAATTGTGAGACTAGCTAAGAGGAAAAAGGAAGCATACATAAGGTCTAGGAGGCTGAAGAAAGACGAAGCTTTGAAAGAATATCGGGAATGTAGGACCAATCTGAAACGAGGAATTAAGAGGGCTAAAAGGGGTCATGAAATATCTTTAGCAAACAGGGTTAAGGAAAATCCCAAAGCCTTTTATTCATATATAAGGAGCAAGAGGGTAACTAGAGAAAGGATTGGCCCACTCAAGGACAAAGGAGGAAAGTTATGCATGGAGTCAGAGAAAATGGGTGAGATTCTAAACGAGTACTTTGCATCGGTATTCACTGAGGAGAGGGACATGACGGATGTTGAGGTTAGGGACAGATGTTTGATTACTCTAGGTCAAGTCGGCATAAGGAGGGAGGAAGTGTTGGGTACTCTAAAAGGCATTAAGGTGGACAAGTCCCCAGGTCCGGATGGGATCTACTGAGGGAAGCGAGAAAGGAAATAGCTGGGGCCAAAACAGATATCTTTGCAGCATCCTTAAACACGGGTGAGGTCCCGGAGGACTGGAGAATTGCTAATGTTGTCCCCTTGTTTAAGAAGGGTAGCAGGGATAATCCAGGTAATTATAGACCGGTGAGCCTGACGTCAGTGGTAGGGAAGCTGCTGGAGAAGATACTGAGGGATAGGATCTATTCCCATTTGGAGGAAAATGGGCTTATCAGTGATAGGCAACATGGTTTTGTGCAGGGAAGGTCATGTCTTACCAACTTAATAGAATTCTTTGAGGAAGTGACAAAGTTGATTGATGAGGGAAAGGCTGTAGATGTCATATACCTGGACTTCAGTAAGGCGTTTGATAAGGTTCCCCATGGTAGGCTGATGGAGAAAGTGAAGTCGCATGGGGTCCAGGGTGTACTAGCTAGATGGATAAAGAACTGGCTGGGCAACAGGAGACAGAGAGTAGCAGTAGAAGGGAGTTTCTCAAAATGGAGACGTGTGACCAGTGGTGTTCCACAGGGATCCGTGCTGGGACCACTGTTGTTTGTGATATACAGAAATGATTTGGATGAAAGTATAGGTGGTCTGATTAGTAAGTTTGCAGACGACACTAAGATTGGTGGAGTAGCAGATAGTGAAGGGGACTGTCAGAGAATACAGCAGAATATAGATAGATTGGAGAGCTGGGCAGAGAAATGGCAGATGGAGTTCAATCAGGGCAAATGCGAGGTGATGCATTTTGGAAGATCCAATTCAAGAGTGAACTATACAGTAAATGGAAAAGTCCTGGGGAAAATTGATGTACAGAGAGATTTGGGTGTTCAGGTCCATTGTTCCCTGAAGGTGGCAACACAGGTCAATAGAGTGATCAAGAAAGCATACGGCATGCTTTCCTTCATCGGACGGGGTATTGAGTACAAGGGTTGGCAGGTCATGTTACAGTTGTATAAGACTTTGGTTCGGCCACATTTGGAATACCGCGTGCAGTTCTGGTCGCCACATTACCAAAAGGATGTAGATGCTTTGGAGAGGGTGCAGAGGAGGTTCACCAGGATGTTGCCTGGTATGGAGGGCGCTAGCTATGAAGAGAGGTTGAGTAGATTAGGAATATTTTCATTAGAAAGACGGAGGTTGAGGAGGGACCTGATTGAGGTGTACAAAATCATGAGAGGTATAGACAGGGTGGATAGCAAGAAGCTTTTTCCCAGAGTGGGGGATTCAATTACTAGGGGTCACGAGTTCAAAGTGAGAGGGGAAAAGTTTAGGGGGGATATGCGTGGAAAGTTCTTTACGCAGAGGGTGGTAGGTGCCTGGAACGCGTTGCCAGCAGAGGTGGTAGACGCGGGCACGATAGCGTCTTTTAAGATGTATCTAGACAGATACATGAATGGGCAGGAAGCAAAGAGATACAGACCCTTAGAAAATAGACGACATGTTTAGATAGAGGATCTGGATCGGCGCAGGCTTGGAGGGCCGAAGGGCCTGTTCCTGTGCTGTAATTTTCTTTGTTCTTTGTTCTAAAAGGTTATAAGCAAGTAAAGCGGGGGTGGGGCAAGAGATAACAAGGGAGGTGTAAATAGGACAAGGTCACAGAATAGCTGACCAGAAGGTCGTGGAGCAAAGGCAAACAATATGTTCATGGTGTGTTGAAAGACAAAGCACTAGTACAGATAGGGTGTTAACAGACTGAAAATTGAACAGCCGCAAGTGCAAACATGAAAAAAAACGTGGGTAAGCAAACTAAACAAACGAAGATGAAATAATGTAAAACAAACAAAAAAAATTTTTTTCAAAGGAAAAAGAAAAAATAACTGAAAATAAAAGTAAAATAGAGCCCATCATGCTCTGAAATTATTGAACTCAATGTTCAGTCCGGCTGGCTGTCGTGTTCCTAATCGGTAAATGAGATGCTGTTCCTCGGGCTTGTGTTGACGTTCACTGGAACACTGCAGCAATCCCAGGACAGAGATGTGAGCATGAGAGCAGTGGGGAGTGTTGAAATGGCCAGCAACCGGAAGCTTGGGGTCCTGCTTGCGGACTGAGCGGAGGTTTAGTTTAGAGATACAGCACTGAAACAGGCCCTTCGGCCCACCGAGTCTGTGCCGACCATCAACCACCCATTTATACTAATCCTACACTAATTCCATATTCCTACCACATCCCCACCTGTCCCTATATTTCCCTACCACCTACCTATACTAGGGGCAATTTATAATGGCCAATTAACCTATCAACCAGCAAGTCGTTGGCACGTGGGAGGAAACCGGAGCACCCGGAGGAAACCCACGCAGACACAGGGAGAACTTGCAAACACCACACAGGCAGTACCCAGAATTGAACCCAGGTCGCTGGAGCTGTGAGGCTGCGGTGCTAGCCACTGCGCCACTGTTCCGCAAAGCGATCACCCATTCTGCGTTTGGTCTCCCCAATGTAGAAGAGACCACATTGTGAGCAGCGAATACAGTATACTAAATTGAATGAAGTACAAGTAAATCACTGCTTCACCTGAAAGGAGTGTTTGAGGCCTGGGATAGTGAGGAGAGAGGAGGTAAATGGGAAGGTATTACACCTCCTGCGATTGCAGGGGAAGGTGCCGTGGTAAGGGGATGAGGTGGTGGGGGTAATGGAGGAGTGGACCAGGGTGTCACGGAAGGAATGATCCTTCGGAATGTTGACAGGGAAAGGGAGGGGAAGATGCGTTTGGTAGTGGCATCACGCTGAACGTGGCAGAAAGTGAGGGCAAGGGGAACCCTGTCGCGGTTCTGGGAGGGAGGGGAAGGGGTAAGGGTAGAGGTGTGGGAACTGGGCCGGACACAGTTGAGGGCCCTGTCAAGCACAGTGGGGGGGAATCCTCGGTTGAGGAAAAAGGAAGACATATCAGAAGCGCTGTCATGGAAGGTACCGTCATCAGAGCATATGCGTCGGAGATGGAGAAACTGGGAGATTGGAATGGAGTCCTTACAGGAGGCAGGGTGTGAAGAAGTGTAGTCGATTTAGCTGTGGGAGTCGGTGGGCTTATAATGGATATTAGTAGACAGCTTATCCCCAGAGATGGAGACAGAGAAGTCGAAGAAGGGAAGGGAAGTGTCGGAGATGGACCATGGAAAGGTGAGAGAAGGGTGGAAATTAGAATCAAAGTTGATAAAGTTTTCCAGTTCGGGGCGGGAGCAGGAAACGGCACCGATACAGTCATGAATGTACCGGAAAAAGAGTTGGGGGAGGGGGCCTGAGTAGGACTGGAACAAGGAATGTTCGACACATCCCACAAAAAGACAGGTATAACTAGGACCCATGCGGGTACCCATAGCAACACCTTTTACTTAAAGGAAGTGAGTGGAGTTGAAGGAGAAGTTGTTCAATGTGAGAACAAGTTCAGCCAGGCGGAGGAGGGTGGTCGTGGATGGGGACTGGTTGGGCCTTTGTTCAAGGAAGAAGTGGAGAGCCCTCAAACCATCCTGGTGGGGGTAGAGGTGTAGAGCGATTGGACGTCCATAGTGAAGAGAAGGCGGTTGGGGCCAGGAAACTGGAAATTGTCAAAATGACGTAGGGCATCAGAAGAGTGATGGATGTAGGTGGGAAGAGACTGGACCAGAGGAGAAAAGATAGAGTCAAAATAGGAAGAAATAAGTTCAGTGGGGCAGGAGCAGGCTGACACAATGGGTCTGCCGGGACAGTCCTGTTTGTGGATATTGGGAAGGAGGTGGAAGCGGGCTGTCCGGGGTTGTGGGACTATGAGGTTGGAAGCTGTAGAGGGAAGATCTCCCGAGGAGATGAGCTCAGTGACAGTAGCTTGATGTTCGGTGGTGGGGTCATGGTCCAGAGGGAGGTAGGAAGAAGTGTCTGAGAGTTGGCACTGAGCCTCTGCAAGGTAGAGGTCGGTACGCCATACAACGACAGCACCACCCTTGTCTGCCATTTGTGGAAGAGAGTTCCAAACTTCTACCACCCTTTGAGTGTCAGAGTGTTTCCTAACTTTACTCCTGCAAACCCTGGCTCTAATTTTTAGGCTATGTGCCCTCGTCCTAGCCTCTCCAATCAGTGGAAGTAGTTTCTCTCCATCTAACCTTTCCGTAACCCTTAATATTTTGAAAATTTCAATCAAATCACATCTTACCCTTCTAAATTCCAAGAAATTGTGTACTCTCTCCTCCTAATTTAACCCTTGGAGTCCAGGTATTATTCTTGGGAATCTATACTGCTTTCCCTTGAAGGTCAATATATACTTCCTAAGTTGCCCAGAACGGAACACAGTACTCTAGGTGTGGTCTACTCAGGGCTTTGTAGAGCTGTGAGTGTGACGTCCAACTCAAACACAAAAGCAAAATACTGCAGATGCTGAAAGCTAAAATAAAAACAGAAAATACTGACACAGACCTGACATTTTAACTGTTTCTCTCTCCTATGTCTTTTCACTCCCTGTATTCTAATCCTCTAGATATAAAGGCCAACATTCCATTAGCTTTTTTGATTTTTTTTTGTACTGCCCAAGACATTTTAATGATCTAAGTACCTGAACCTATAAGTCTCTTTTGACCTCCACTGCTTCTAGCTTTACACCATTTAGGAAGTACCCTATTCTATTCTATTTAGGTTCAAAGTGGATGGCCTCACCTTTATTGCCTTTATTGAAATCCATTTGCCACAGTTTCACCCATTCACTTAACCTATTAGTATCTCTTTATAATTTTTCAGTTCAGGCAAAGTCTGCAAAATCATTACAGTTTGCTGCATGCTGTGCAATGTTTCGAATTAAAGTGCAATGAGCATGCAGCAGAATGAAGAAAATACTCATGGAAATGCAAAGCTCACAGGAAATGAGTGAAATGAGGAGCTCGGAGAAACATGGAGAGATTAAGCAAGGAAATTGATGTGGAACTCAGTGACTGAGAATTGGTTTCAGTAGCAGGCGCATCTTCTCACCAAGCATCTTTGTGTATTCTATGAAATCTCACACACAGACCCCAAAAACAACACCTTCCCTCTTCTCCAGTTGAACTGTCATGTTGCACACTACCACCCATCCCCAACAACCAGTTCTTATAACCTTCCACTGCACATCCAGCAAACACTGACCATGCAAAGGAAAAGTAGAGATTGCTACAAATTCAGATCTGTCATACATATCTCCTTAGATTCATTGTCATCAATGACTCCCATGAGCAGATACCACATTCCACATGTTTTGGAGTTGATTCACATTGCTCAATATCAACTTATAGAACAGTGTGACCCAGGGGATATAATATGTAAATATTTAAAATGATGTATGAACTATATATGTTCACATGTGCCTTCACATGCACTTCTCCAACCATTCACTTTACACTTTTAACGAGATGTAGTGGATCTGTTTTAATTCTCAGCTACCTAGTGAACATACAGAACAATAGCTATGATCGGTCGCAATTAATTCCCTCTGTACAACTGGGCTTTGTTGATGCTGAGGAGATGGCCGATGTGAGTAATGACACCAGCCAGAGATCTCCACAAGCTTTCCTCTAACTGTTTTCAAAACATGAGACAATATCTGTATTTAGTTCTTCTGACACCTGGCAGAAAGCTTACCTCACCACACAAAACTTTATTATAAAAGCAAAATATTGCAGATGCTGGAAATCTGAAATAAAAACAGAAATTGCTGTAAATACTCAGCAGGTCTGGCAGCATCTGTGGAGAGAGAAGCAGAGTTAACGTTTCAGGTCTGTGACCTTTCATCAGAACTCAATGACGCAAGGTCATCGACCTGAAATGTTAACTCTTTCTCTCTCCACAGATGCTGCCTGACCCACTGAGTATTTCCAACATTTTCTGTTTTCAATACAAAACTTTGTGTTGGCTCCAAACTGTTCTATGTGCTAGTCTAACACTGACAATTTCAGAGAAACCAGTTCCAAGAAGCTTATGTTGCTGTTGGACCAACCTCCAAAACCTTCTTGATTGATTTCCCCACCTGCCCGTATTAACACTTTAGGGCTAAAGCCATTGGTTAATTGTACAATTTTAAAGAGAGTGTAGGAACAGAGGAACCTTGGGGTGTACAAATATTTGGCGGTGCCAGGACAAGTTGAGGAGCCTGCTAAAAAGGTATATGGGATCCTTGGCTTTATAAACAACAGCATAGAGTATAAAAGCAAGGAGGTTTTGCTATACCTTTATAAAACACTGGTTGGGCCCCAACTGAAGTCTTGGGCCCAATACTTTAGGAAGGATGTCAAGGCTTTGGAGAGGATGTGGAGGAGATTTACGAGAATGGTAGCAGGGACGTGGGGCTTGCAGTTATGTGAAGCGACTAGAAAACTGTTCTCCTTAGGCCAAAGAAGGTTTAGGTTTTGGTAGAGGCATTCAAAATCATGAAGGGATTTGATAGAGTAAAAGGAAATACTGTTTCCACTGACAGAAGCGTGGTGAACAGAGGACACAAATTTAAGGTCATCAGCAAAGAACATAGAGGTGACATGAAGAAAAACAATTATGCGGCAAGTTATGATAATCTGGAATGCACTGCCTGAAAGGGTAGTGGAAGCAGGTTCAATTGCAAATTTGAAAAGGAAATTGGATAAATGCTTGAAGGGGAAAAAATTGCAGGGCTATGGGGAAAGGGGAGCAGGACTAATCGGATAGGTCTTTTAAAGAGCCAGCACAGGCACAATGTGCTGAATGGCCTTCTTCTGTACTGTATCATTCTACAACTCTATGGTTCTATAATTGTATTGGCTGATTTCTGTACAGCGGCACAGTAGCGCGGTGGTTAGCACCGCAGCCTCACAGCTCCAGGGACCCGGGTTCAATTCTGGGTACTGCCTGTGTGGAGTTTGCAAGTTCTCCCTGTGACTGTGTGGGTTTTTGCCGGGTGCTCTGGTTTCCTCCCACAGCCACAGACTTGCAGATGATAGGTAAATTGGCTGTTGTAAATTGCCCCTAGTGTAGGTAGGTGGTAGGGAATATGAGATTACTGTAGGGTTAGTATAAATGGGTGGTTGTTGGTTGGCACAGACTCGGTGGGCCAAAGGGCCTGTTTCAGTGCTGTATCTCTGAAAAAAAATAAACTATTTGAATCTTGTACCGCTTCAACATGCAACGAATGTACCAGAAGTGACCACCAAGGTCCATCTGTCTGGTGGCAAAGTTTAAAAAATACTACCCACTACTCCTATAATCCTCAAATCCCATTCTCTGCCAAATATCAATACAAGTCCCTCTCAAATCTTTCAAGGCTCTAAAATGTTTGATTAAGTTGTATTAACATTTCAGAATGTGAGGCTGCAGATTAAAATGGGGCATTATCTGCACATTATCTCAGCCTAGTGAGATTCTGAGGACAATTAGGCTGTAAATTAACAGAAGCTGTCTGAGTCAGAGACAAAACCAGCCACACATTAAATGGATTTGACTCTTTGATCTTTTCCATTTTATCTATGTTGTATCTAAGATCTATCCAACGATCCTTTATTCATTTTGAAGGGCAGTGTGTGATAGTGAATTGCCCAGTGAGACACTTCCCTATATTTATACTCTGAGGAGACGTGTGATACAAGAAAGACACCTGCAGATGAACATGCAAACTGCTTCGGAACATTTTCGGCAGGGGTGAAATTAATGGGCTTCTGGACAGGGTGGCGGAGGTAGGAATCTAGAATTATATAAGAAACAGTTGGATGTTGTGATGCAGGGGTGAAGCTGTAGTTTTTTGTTCCTGCTTGGCTGAGTTAAAATAGGCTGATTGTCATTCCTTATTTTCATCTATCTTGTTAACAAGGCCAAACTGTCCTTGTTAGTGCAGCACCACACCTGAATTTTGGAAACAGGCCATAAGGTGGGCATTGCAATTTTTAGGCTGCTACCACCCAGTTTACGCCAGATGAAGCAATTTAAAATTAACCCTACATTCTCCTGTAACTAGGTGTCCAAAAAGCCAGTCACAATGTTTGTGAGTATACTATTCTGCACATGTTCCCTCATTGCTTTGGGGATCACCTGAAAAGAGCTGTGAGGATGCCACTTGCTCCATGGTGCTCTGAAATTCGGCAAACTTGTCCCGCAGGACTGCAATGGTGTCAGAGGTATGCAGTCTCAGATGCTAGGATGTCTGTGGTGGAATCCTGCATCAACTCCTGTCTGAGGATAGGCCCAGTAGGAGACTAATCACTTGCGTATACAATTAACCTGCAGCAGGGACCTAGATCTTTCTTCTTTCTCTCTTCCACCTCCACTTAGCCCTCCTCACTTGTGAATTATAAGGTTCTCAGTGCCCTTTACATAAACTCATTCACTATATTCTCCAGGACTCTAGTATCTGTCCTGGTGCTGGGACAAGGGCATGCTTGAGAGAAGCTGCTATGGAGGTGTGAAAGACTGTGTTGCTATTTGTTCCTACTATCTAATCTTGGGAGAACCTACAGAAAGAAAAAAAAGGGATCTATTTATGATGGATTCCCAAGGCAATGCCTAAAAATAGAAGTGAAATCATAAGATGCTGAGTGCAACATGCAGCTGCTAAGCTCATGCAGCCTCCAGCTGTCAGTGTGAAAACAGGTAGCTGGGGTATGACGGGTCATAATAAATGGAGGATACTTGCTGGGTGATGACACTACAACTCTATTGTTTCTGTCCAGAAATGCTCTCCATTCTTTCTTTCTGATTAAGGCAAGGACCACTTCCCAATGTGGGTCAGCTGTTTTACCTGGTGCCCTGCCCATCCAGTTCTACGTGGCTGTCTTGTGGTTGTGGCCTTTAAACAGAAGAAGAGTTTGCAAGAACTCTCTGCAATCTGCATCCAGTACCTCAAAGACCAAAGAGCCTCTCTCCTGCAGGCAAGAATTTGGAAATGAGCAAGCATGGTGTTTCTGGTGCCAGCACTTAATGCAAACAGGATTTGTAACTGCAACGTGTGAGATATTACTGAGCCATGTTGCAATTGCATCCTCCACCTACTGTTATATGCAAGACTGCTATGAAAAGGGGTACCTGTTCTTGGTATGCTCTCTCTCCACTGAGACCAAGACATCCATGGAAGAAGAGCATGCAAGCATGTCAAGGAGGGTATATTTCCCTTGACACTTCTCTGGAACCCCAAAAATCTTTTCCACATTTGTTCCCAGGTTCAACACACCAGGAGATTGCATTCATCTTTTTCCTTTACCGTTCTGGCAACAGGACCTCCAGCATGTGATCGGTGCAAGATAAATATTGCTCATGTTTCGCCTTTTGCATATTCTCTATGCCTGCAAGTTCTCTGTCATTACAAACGACTATCTCCCCTTTGAGAACCAGTACAGTCCTTTAAGAGCTGTCCTGATTTTGTTAGCCCCAGCCAACTGAACTCCTAGCCTGCCTCTTTGTGAACATTTTCCAGGAGCCAAGGTAAATGAGGGGGAAGGAAAGCTTGCCTCACAAAATTAATGAAACCAGTCCTCCCCACTACCAGCACAGGCATGCCCCATGGACTAGTGCAGATCTCATTTTCCTGGACTCACACAATCAAAGCTTACTGATCCAGATTTTGCAAATTATGTCTGAATATTTAGTACGTATGCATCTCTATGTTATGTAGGAGCCTGGTGCTTAATAACTAGAGGAGACTAATACTTAATAACTCTTAGAGCCTACTGCTTAATAATTTGTATTGTCTGAGCTTAGTTGTCTGTATTTTGTTTTTGTATGAGTTTTCAATTAACTGAATTTTCAGAAATATTTGTACTAATTCTAAAGGTACAGAAGCTCATGAGTTTTTTTTTAATGTTAAAATCATATTACTTTGCCCTGATTCCTGAATTAGAAAGACAACTGCTTGCATGATTTGCTCGGATATCAGACATTCCATATAGAGCCCTGGATGACATTACATGAAGCTCCTTACACAAATCAGTGTGAACTGCTTGGTTATAAACCAAGGTCACTCAGTACCAGCAAAGACAGGTGGAAGATACATTACGACCTCAGTGATTATTATGCCATTGTTAGAAAGAATGAATGGAATTTGCTTGGAATTTTTCTGCTAATGAGAAAGTGCTGTCTTTTAAAATGATAGGCTGGATTTTACTGTAAAACTAACAGTGAGACTAATGGCTCTCGCTGTAATTTATGCATATATGGTACAGCAACTTCAGGCAGATGCATGGTTAAATGCGAATATCCATAAGTTGCTGTCTGAGTTGCACCACTGCACCATTGGCTTTATTGGCACATTTGATATGAACAAAACCCATTGCAGATATTGAGAGTGAGTAATTACATGCATAGGTACCCTTCAAATAAAATGATAATTGTTAATTACTGACAATCAACCTTTTTGGCACCTAAAATTAACAATTGCAAGCTTGGAATCTCATTACTTCTGGCTGCAAATTGTTTTAGGAGATTTTAAAAATATTAAATTTTAAATTTTTGATATTTTTCTCTTGTTTTTCCTTTCTTTTTTCTCTCTCTTCATCCAATCTTTCTTTCCCTCCCCTTATTTCTTTTTCAGCACCTGGCTTGACATTGAATTCATCCCCATTAATTCACTCTCCTCAGCCCCTGCGCTCTTTATTTCCCAGTCCTTAAAACTGATTGTTTAAGGAGATACTCTGTTGGTTGCCCTGTTAATTCAGGTCCTAGATGCCCTGTTTCCCTTGTTGCTCTGTTATCAGCATGCACTTAATGGACAAAAAAAAATTGGGCTGAAGGGTGAGGGGCTAGTCTAACTAAGGGCAAACAAGATGCCCTGTTACATCAAACCTTGGCCCAATATATTTAAGAGTGTCCCAATGCCTAAAATATACAAATAGACTTGCTCATGTGAAACTAATACATATAGACTGCAGAAATTTATAATGAAGCACTTACCTGGAGGGTGTCAGGAGCAGTGGCGGACCTGCGAGGAACCTACCAAGGAGAGAATAAATCCAGACCCAGGCTCAGGGCCTTCCACATACCTGGAGGGAGTTGGGAGCGGCAGTCGCAGCAGTGGACCTGCGAGGAACCTAGTAGGAGAGAATAATTCCAGACCCAGGCTCTGGGCCTTCCACTTACCTGGAAGGAATCAGAAGCAACAGACCTATGAGGAACCTACAGCCTCTACGCACCGGAGTTTGAAAAAAAAATCAAACTGTGGCATCACAGGAAGGTAGTGAGTTGATTGGCTGATGTGTGTTGCTGCTTAGGGACTGAGTCAAAACAACTGAAAGTTTAAAAACATTAAAAATATTAAGTATGAATAACAAGTAACAAGTGAGTAGCTGGTGAGTCCTATCTTTTATTTTTAAATAAGGTTTATTACTATTGGTAAGGTTATTCCTACCATTGGTAACGTTTTAGTATTGATAGTGTCATGAAGACCCCTACCTGCCAAGAATGAGGCATATTAATTTTGTCATATGAACATTAATTTTTAAACTGTTGCTAGGGTGAAGAAATGACTTGTTAAAAAGAGATCACCAGACACTTGGCTGGAGGACATTTGCATACTAAGAGACAGTGCTTGGAGAAACAAAAGAATTGCTCAGTGATTCAATTAACAGAGATTGGGCTGGGCAATGGTGATCCACATCTTGTCAGGGTGGGAGACAGCACTATCCCCCCCCCCCCCCCCCCCCACTGAGAGCTTTGGAATCCACAAACGCAGGAGTAGATAAGCCAGCTGGTCACATGACTAACCAGCCGGTCCAGGCTTTTTGAACTGGACACCGGACAGTTTGAATTCAGACTGCAAAGTGCAACTGAATCTGGAACAAGACAGCCTCTCTCCTGGCTGGCTCTCTCTCGCGTTCCCACAAGCGTCCGGACCCACTAAAGACAAGTAAACCTAAAGAGAGAAAAGACTCCTACATCGAACCAAGTTAAAGCATGCTCTGGGCCCCAACAAACAGCAAGACTTACCGACAACCAAAGACTCCACATTGAATTCAAAGGACCGTAAATAACAACCAGATGTTGCCTCAAACTTCCCCCTTTATTCCTTCTACTTTTTCTGTCTCGATCTGCGTGTGTATTTATCACGTATGCATGCTAGCGTTGACAGGCCGCATATTCGTAGTCGTTAAGCGAATTAGAGTTTAAGATTAATAAACTTCCACCTTTCTTGTTTAAATCTAAGAAAACCTATCTGATTTCTTTGTCTTACAATTGGAAAGCAGTGAACAAGGATTAATTGAGGGGAAGCTAAAACACGGTGTTTTTAAAATTGAACCCTGTTACGGTTAAACCAGGCAAAGGCTGAGAGGGAACCCCAGACCCCTTTGTCACCTGGTTGTAACCGTAGGATGTATTAATAGTGGTAAGGTTTATTAGTATTGATAAAGTTAGTATTAGAAGTCGTAAGGTTATTATTACTATTGGTAAGGTTTATTAGTATTAGTAGTAGCAGGGTTTATTAGTGTCAGGGTTTATTTGCCAGGTACCAAAGTTTATTATCTAATAGATAGAGGAATGGCAGAGCTGCTCCAACCTCTGGAGTGCACATCCTGTGCTATGTTTCCCTTGTCCTGAATAACCATACGTGCAGGAAGTGATGTCAGTTGCAGCAGCTTGAGCTCCAGGTTTCAGAACTTATCAACAGCTGGTGTCACTGCGGAGCATCAGTGAGGCCAAGAGCTTCGTGGATAGCACATTTATTGATGTAATCACCCTGCAGCTTAAGAGTGTGCAGGGAGAGAGGGAATAAGTGACCACCAGACAGTCAAGAAGAAACAGGCAGGTAGTACAGGTAACCCCTGAGTGAGTCTCACTGTCCAACTGGTATTCAGTTCTGACTACTGAGGAAGGTGATGGTTCATCTGGGGAGTGCAGCCAGAGCCCAGGCCATGGCACCATGGCTGGCTCAGCTGCACGGAAGTGGGGGGAGAGTGCAGGGTGGCAGGGGGTATAAGGAATACTGGAAGAGCGATAGTGATAGGAGATTCAATAGTAAGAGGAACAGACAGGTGTTTCTGTGGCCGCAGATGTGAATCCAGGATGGTGTGTTGCCTAGCTGGTGCCAAGGTCAAGGATGTCACTGAATGGCTCTAGAGCACCCTGAGGGGGAGGGTGAACAGCCAGCAGTTGTGGTCCACATTGGTACCAATGACATAGATAGGAAGAGGAATGTGGTCCTGCAGGCAAAGTTTAGGGAACAACATATGAAATTAGCAAGAAGGACCACAAAAGTAGTAATTTCCAGATTACTCCCAGTTGTTATGCAAGTGCTTCCATTTCTAAATATTTTTTGAGGACTTGTGTTTAAAATTTGTGGATAATGGATTCATTTGTAAGACTGAAGAGATTCACAGATGCTGGACTTTGTTCTTTTTTAAGGTCACTGGAAGGACTTGAGATTTTGTTTAAAAACCAACCCTTATCGGATGGCACATGTCTTAAGCTGAGTAAACAGCAGAAGCCTTGGTGACTAGGGGGAGTTGTTTACAGAGAAGTGACATGTTAAGAGTTGGTTTCATTTTGTATATTGTTTTGGGTCAGTTCGGGGTCAGCCTGCTAAGTGAAAAGACACCTTTTCCATCCTTTTCCACCCCTCTGAGAAACCCTAAGAATCCGGTGTGTGGACTGGAGAAATTGATGCCGCATTTCTCCTGAAAAGCCTCAGACTAATCCTTGACGTCGCCTGAAGAGAACTGCTCCAAAAATGATACCAGTGACAGCTGTTTATGAGTATCTGGACGCCAGACTAAAGGAGAACAGGCATATCTTTTCCTTTTTTCCTTCAAGGATTAACAAGTATTTGGCCAAAGTATTTTTTTTTTGTCTTTTTATAAAGAAATCTCTGCAGAAAAAAAATCTTTTTTTTCGTTAACTGTTGTGTGTGTGTGCGTGCGTCCGCATGCATGCGCGCGCTTTGGGCTAATTTAGAAGGGAACTTTAATATTTCAACTTGTGTGTTAATATTTTGCATCTTTATTGAATAGTCATGTTTTATAATAAATTAATAATTTTGTTGTTTATTAAAGAAACCTGGTTGGTGGGTTTTATTCTGAAATAAAAATAGAGTATATAATTGGCTGTATTGGAAACTGGGTAAAACATGCTGTTACTGGCGGCTAAAATAAAAGGGAATCCCAAAATCTTCTATCGGCATATAAACAGTAGAAGGGTGGTAGAAAGTGGCGTAGGGCTAATTAGGGGCAAAAAGGGGAATTTACGCATGGAGGCAGGGGAATTGCTGAAATATTAGATGAATACTTTGCATCTGTCTTTACCAAGGAAGAAGATGCTACCCAGGCCACAGTGAAAGAGGAGGTAATAATACACCAGAAGGATTTAAAATTGCTAAGGAGGAGGTAGTAGATAGGCTCTCTACACTTAAAGTTGATATAGCACCAGGGCCAGATGAGATGGGTCCAAGGATACTGAGGGAAGTGAGACTGGAAATTGCAGAGGAACTGGCCATAATTTTTCAGTCTTCTTTAGACTCAGGGGTGATGCCAGAGGACTGGAGAATTGCAAATGTTGCACCCTTATTCAAAAGACGATGTAAAGATAAGCCCAACAACTGTAGGCCAGTTAACTTTGGTGGGGAAACTTTTAGCAACAATAATTCGGGACCAAATTAATAGTCACATGGACAAAAGCAGGTTAATTAAGGAAAGCCCAGATTCGTTAAGGGAAAATCATGCTTAACTAACTTGCTGGAATTTTTTGAAGACGTAACAGAGAGGATTGATGAGGGCAATGCTGTTGATGTGGTGTACATGGACATTTGATACACTGCCACAGAACAGACTTGTGAGCAAAGTTATAGCTCATGGAATAAAAGGGACAGTAGCAACATGGATACAAAATTTGCTGAGTGACAGGAAACAGAGAGTAGTGGTTAATGGATGAGGAAGGCTTGCAGTAGAGTTCTCCAAGGGTCAGTGTTGGGATCCTTGCGCTTTCTGATATATATTGATGACCTAGACCTTGGTGTACTGGGCAAAATTTAAAAATTTGCAGATGATATGAAACTTGAAACAATGTGAACAGTGAGGAGGATAGTGTAGAACTTCAAAAGAACATGGACAAGTGGCAGATGAAGTTCAATGTGGAGAAATGTGAAGTGATTCATTTTGGTAGGGAGAACAGGGAGAGACAGTTCATAAAGGGTACAATTCTAAAGGGGGTGCAGGAGCAGGGGGACCTGGGGGTATATTTTCATAACTTATTGAAGGTGGCTGGACAGGTTGAGAGCAGTTAATAAAGCATACAGTATCCCAGGCATTACTAATAGGGGCATAGAGTACAAGAGGAAGGAGGTTGCATTGAACTTCTATAAGACACTAGTTCGGCCTCAGCTGGAGTATTGTGTCCAGTTCTGGGCTCCACACTTTAGAAAAGAGGTGAAGGCATTGGAGAGGGAACAGAAAAGATACATGAGAGTGATTCCAGGGATAAATTAAATAAATTAAATTAGTCGAAATGAATCTAAATTACTCTCTGAGGAACTTCAGTCATGAAGACAGATTGGAGAAGTTGGGACTCTTTTCCTTGGAGAAGAGAAGGTTGAGAAGTGATTTGATACAGCAATTCAAAATCACGAGCGATCTGGACAGAGTAGAAGCAAAAGCGACACGAGGAAAAGCTTTTTCATGCAAAGAGTGGCTAGGAGCTGGAATGCACTGCCTGAGAGTGTGGTGGAGGCAGGTTCAATCGAGGTTTTCAAAAGGGAATTAGACTGTTATCTGAAAAGGAGGAATGTGCAGGGTTACAGGGAGAAGGCAGGGAGCGGCATTAAGTGAATTGCTCATTCGGAGAGCCGGTGCAGACACGATGGGCCGAATGGCCTTCTTCTGTGCTGACAATTGTGATTCCATGGTATGAATACTCGATCAGTGCTGAGTTAGATCCTAATATTTTTTCTAAAAATATTCTTTATTCTTAAAATTTGTAAAGATACCTACATAACAGTTCAAATATGACATTACATAAAATGCAATACAGATCAGTTTCTTTCAATACAGTACATGAGGTGCCTCACTACACTTGCCATTACAGGTTATATTTACAATTTACATTTACATTTCATGTCAAACATTCTCTGGTGCAAACAGCTCGAAGGGTTTTATATGGGTTCTAGCCCCTCAGTTTTCTTCTTAGGCAGTCCTTGGGGATCGAGGATGACTTGCTTCCACTCCTGTTGGGTTCTGAGATGGCTGATAAGTCCAATGTGTGATCTGCAGATCTGCCACATGAGAGGCAGGTGGTGCTTGAAGGGTCAGGTAGATGAGTAGTTTGGAGGTTTGTACGCTCCTTCCTACACTTCGACTTCACCTCCATATGTTCTTGACGAAGTCCCTCGAAGTGTACGATGGCTTCCCAGATGGGCTTTCTCCATCTAGGATGGTCACGAGCCAGGGACTCCCATGAGTTGATGGGGATATTTGATCTCTTCAGGGATGCTTTGAGGACATCTTTAATGCATTTCCGCTGTCCTCCTGGGACTCTCCTGCCACAACGAAGTTCTGAGTAGAACAGCTGCTTCAGGAGTCTGGTGTCAGGCATGTGAATGGCATGTCCTGCCCAGCAGAGCTGGTTTTGGGTGATTAGCACCCCGATGCTGGGCAGGTTGGCTTGAGAGAGGATGCTGCTGTTGGACTGCTTTTCTTGCCACTGAATTTGGAGAATCTTGCGAAGCACCTCTGGTGGTACTTCTCCAGTGCTGTGAGTGCTGTAGATTGTCGAAGTCTCCAAGCATATAGGAGTGCAAGGATCAGTGCTGCCCGGTAAACCATTATCTCAGTGTCGGACTTGAGATCCTGATCCCCAAATACTCTCTTCCTCAGTCAGTCGAAGGCTGAGCTGGCGCATTGGAGGCAATGATGAACCTCATCATCTATGTCTGCTTCGCTGAGAAGAGGCTCCCAAGATATGGAAAATGGTCCATATTTTCCAGGACCTCGCCATTGATCTTGATTGGTGGGGGCAGGCGTTGTGCTATAGGAGCTGGATGGAAGAGGACTTTCATTTTCCGAATGTTTAGTGAAAGACCCATTCTTCATACGCTTCGGAGAAGGAGTCGACAATGATCTGGAGCTCAGTTTCAGAGTGAACACACACGCAAGCGTCATCTGCGCATTGAAATTCGACGACTGAGATTGGAATGATTTCGGTTTTGGATTGAAGGCGGCGTAGGTTGAACATTTTCCCGTCTTTTCTGTCGATTATCTCCATGCCTATATGTAGCTTGCTGGAGGTGAGGTGTAACATTGTAGCAAGGAAAATGGAGAAGAGGGTTGGTGCAATGACACAGCCTTACTTGGCTATGGCAGGGGGACCATACACAATGGGGAGTTAGATCCCTTTTTTTAAATTTCCAAAATATACTTTATTCGTAAAAAACTGTAAAATAAATACATTACAAAACAGTTCAAAACAGCACCAAGTCAACAATACAAAGAGTGCAAAGGAGATCAGTTTCCTTCAATACAAAATTGAGTTGCCTCACAACCCTTCCATTTCATTTTTCATGCCATGTACATTTTACAGCAAACAAATATTTTCCAGATACAGTTCGAGGGGTTTTCCATGGATCCAGCCCCTCAGTTCAGCTTGGTGGGGGGACCTTACACAGTGGTCTTTCCCCATTGAGCCTTTGCTGCGGCTGCCCCAAGCTTTAGTGCGTCCCTCAGTACGTAGTCCTGGACCTTGGAATGTGCCAGTCTGCAATATTCGGTCGTGGACAACTCTTTACGCTGGAAGACGAGCATGTTTCGGCTAGACCAAAGGGCGTCTTTCACCGAATTGATAGTCCTCCAGCAGCAGTTGATGTTTATCTCGGTGTGTATTCCTGGTAACAGCCCGGACAGCACAGACTCCTGTGTTACAAAGCTGCTTGGGATGAACCTCGACAAAAACCACCGCATCTTTTTCCACACGAGCTTTGCAAAGACACATTCCAGAAGGAGGTGGGCAACTGTCTCTTCCCCACCACAGTCACCTCAAGGCCATTGTGCGGAGGGGGTGAGACTTCAGGCGTGCAGGAAGGATCTAACGGGGAGGGCTCTTCTCACCACCAGCCAAGTTACATCTTGGTGCTTGTTTGAAAGGTCTGGTGATGAGGCATTCCGCCAAATGACTTTGGCAGTCTGCTCGGGGAACCACCCGACAGGATCCACCATCTCCTTTTCCTGTAGGGCCTTGAGGACATTCCGTGCAGACCACTGCCTGATGGATTGGTGATAAAAGGTGTTTTTCCGCAGAAACCTTTCCACGAAGGATAGGTGGTACGGCACAGTCCAACTGGATGGAGCGTTCCACAGCAATGCGACCAGGCCCATCCTTCGCAACACCGGGGACAGGTAGAACCTCAGCACATAGTGACACTTGGAGTTTGCGTACTGGAGGTCTACACACAGCTTGATGCAGCCGCACACGAAGGTAGTCGATGAGGGCGATGTTGGGTACATTTTTTTTCTGCCCTTATCCAGAGGTTTGAACATTGTGTCCCTCCGGACCGGGTCCGGAGTTAGATCCCAACTTTTTTTTAAATTCCAAAATATACTTTATTCATAAAAATCTGTAAAAGATTCATTGCCAAACAGTTTCAAACAGCACCAAAAAATACAAACATTGCAAGGGAGATCAGTTTCCTTCAATACAATCATGAGTTGCTTCACAACCCTTCCATTTCACATTTGTCATGCCAATTACATTTTTACATTTACAGCAAATGAAAATTTTCCCGATACAGTTCGAGGGGTTTCCCATGGATCCAGCCCCTCAGTTCAGCTTGGTGGGGGGACCTTACACTGTGATCTTTCCCCTTTGAGCCTTTGCTGCGGCTACCCCCAAGCTTTAGTGCGCCCCTCAGCTCCCAACTTTTTTTTTATTTCCAAAATATACTTTATTCATAAAAATCTGTAAAAATTTCATTCCCAAACAGTTTAAAACAGCATCAAGTCAAAAAATACGAACAGTGCAAAGGTGATCAGTTACCTTCTATACAATCATGAGTTGCCTCACAACCCTTCCATTTCATTGTCATGCCATATACATTTTTAAATTTACAGCACACAAAATTTCTCCGATATAGTTCGAGGGGTTTCCCATGGATCCAGCCCCTCAGTTCAGCTTGGTGGGGGGACCTTACACTGTGGTCTTTCCCCATTGAGCCTTTGCTGCGGCTGCCCCAAGCTTTAGTGCGTCCCTCAGCACATAGTCCTGGACCTTGGAATGTGCCAGTCTGCAACATTCAGTCGTGGACAACTCTTTGCGCTAGAAGACCAGCAAGTTTCGGGCAGACCAAAGGGCGTCTTTCACCGAATTGATAGTCCTACAGCAGCAGTTGATGTTTGTCTCGGTGTGCGTCCCTGGGAACAGCCCGTAGAGCACAGACTCCTGTGTTACAGAGCTGCTTGGGATGAACCTCGACAAAAACCACTGCATCTCTTTCCACACCTGCTTTGCGAAGACACATTCCAGGAGGAGGTGGGCAACCGTCTCTTCCCCACCACAGCCACCAGCATTACGCCCCTGCTCAATATGGTTGGGCTATGGAAAGGAATAAAATTAGCTGTAGGTCTGACTCCTCACCATTTGGTGATGCCAGCTGGAAAACAAATAAACACGAATATCAGTTGAGATATAATTGGGCTTATTAGGCCACCCTGCATTCACTAACTGTTTCATGCATGAAGAAAAACAACTTGCATATTGAGAGTTGATATGCCAATAATTCTATCCAAATGAGGGGCAGGAAGGAAGAAAACTGAGGGGAAAAAGCCATTTTATCACAAGAAATGTTTTTTTTGAGGAAAATGCAGTTATTTTTTAATCATTTTGTAACTGACAATAAACATGTATACTTTGCTTTTGATCCCTTGCTGTTTTCATTTTGTCGGAGTAGATTTGACAGTTTGCCATAATCATGAATTAGCTGAGAAATAATGTAAGCAAACTGATGCTGCAACCAGCAGCAACACAGTCAATTAATTATGCGTGAAAGTTGCATTTATCTTTAATATAGAGCATCAGCACTAAGTTAATTTCATCCAATAAAATTTTATGGGCAAGATAGCTGGTACCTTTAGAAATTAGTTTGACATGATGTGAAAGTAAAACACAGAGGAGTAGCATTTGCTAGGTTTTCATCGGCAATAAGCCGTACAGTTTGCTGCTCTGCACTACAATCTTCTGCACCAGTACAGCCCCAGAACATTTTCCTCAAAGAAAACTAATAAACGGAAGAAACCAATGAAATACTGATATTCAGCAAGATTATTTTCTGCCACCATTACAATGCCTGTCTGCATGTAATTATGTCTGCAGTGACTGATGATAGAGGCAGTGTAGTACATACATAGAGGACCTTTTGTGAAATATTAATTTAGTAGAAACTGTGATAATTATTTTCGGAAGAAATATGGTATATTATTGCTTCAGTAATTATACAAAACATGAGCTATTATGTGTAGCCCACCTTCTCCCACATCTATATCAATGTTCCCCAGTAATTGATTGTTCAGAGGTTTGACCAGGATTGACTTTCTCTTCAGGGCCCTTCTCTTGAGGGCCCTCAACCGTGTCCGGCCCATTCCCCGCACCTCTACCCTCACCCCTTCCCCTCCCTCCCAGAACCGTGACAGGGTTCCCCTTGTCCTCACTTTCCACCCCATCAGCCTCCATATCCAAAGGATCATCCTCCGCCATTTCCGCCACCTCCAGCGTGATGCCACTACCAAACGCATCTTCCCCTCCCTTCCCCTGTCAGCATTCCGAAGGGATCGTTCCCTCCGCGACACCCTGGTCCACTCCTCCATTACCCCCACCACCTCGTCCCCTTCCCATGGCACCTTCCCCTGCAATCGCAGGAGGTGTAATACCTGCCCATTTACCTCCTCTCTCCTCACTATCCCAGGCCCCAAACACTCCTTTCAGGTGAAGCAGCGATTTACTTGTACTTCTTTCAATGTAGTATACTGTATTCGCTGCTCACAATGTGGTCTCCTCTACATTGGGGAGACCAAGCGCAGACTGGGTGACCGTTTTGCGGAACACCTCCGCTCGGTCCGCAAGCAGGACCCTGAGCTTCCGGTTGCTTGCCATTTCAACACTCCCCCCTGCTCTCATGCTCACATCTCTGTCCTGGGATTGCTGCAGTGTTCCAGTGAACATCAACACAAGCTCGAGGAACAGCATCTCATCGACCGATTAGGCACTCTACAGCCTGCCGGACTGAACATTGAGTTCGATAATTTCAGAGCATGACAGCCCCCCATTTTACTTTCATTTTTAATTGTTTATTCTTTTTTCTTCTTTTTTTTTTACATTTTTTACAACCTTTTTTTTGCATTTATTTCATTTGATCTTAGTTTGTTCAGTTTTCTTACCCACTGTTTTTTTTCATGTTTACAATTGCTGCTGTTCAATATTCAGTCCGTTAACACCTATTCTGCACTAATGCTTTGTCTTTCAACACACCATTAACATATTGTTTGCCTTTGCTCCATGACCTTTTGGTCAGCTATGTGGCCTTGTCCAATCTGCACCTTCTCCTTTGTTATCTCTTGCCCCACCCCCACCTCACTTGCTCTGTGACATTTTTAATATTTGTCAGTTCCGATAAAGGGTCACTGACCCGAAACGTTAACTCTGCTTCTCATTCCACAGATGCTGCCAGACCCACTGAGTGGTTCCAGCATTTCTTGTTTCTATTTCAGATTTCCAGCATCCGCAGTATTTTGCTTTTATTGACTTTCTCTTCAACTTTGTTGTTCCCTCTCCAACAGTGTTGGGTGGGGCATGAGGTGAGGTGGGGTGGGGTGGGGTGGGAGGTTGCCAGGAGCGGGTGCGGGACAGGTGCTGTGTCATTGGTATAAGGAGGATCAGCTATCTACCAGTCCCTTTAGAAATCAGTCATAGTTTTTAGTGGCTGAATGAAGAAAAAGCACTATTTGTTTCAACTGAATGACTTCCCACCTGAAACACATGCATGCCCAAAAACTATTGGATGATACTTTTACACTTCGTATATGCTGCCAACCAGGGGGTTTTCCTTCATCATCTGGACTCCATACTGTAAACAGGCCTGCCTCCCTTATCCAATGACATTATACTAAACACCTTACATTTATATAGAACTTCTATTCGAAAGAAGGAAAGCCAGCAACAAATAGATGATTTACAGAGATGGAGATTGAAGTCAGAAGGAGAGATTTGGAAGGATAACTGAACACTTAGTCAAAGAGATGGATTTTTAAGGTATAACAGGGCATTGGAATGAAAGAAATGCTTCGGGAGGAAATTGCAACAAGTTGGACCAAGTCTCCTGAAGGCTTTACTGATAACAGTGGGGCTAAGGGAGGCCAATCTAGGCCTGTGGGGATTGCAATGATGACTGAGAATGACTTCAACAGGATAGGATTGCAAAAGTCAGAGGGTGAAGGAATGGAGGCGACCAAGCAGAGCATTGCAGTTGCAAAGTCTGTCAGTAACGAAGGCACTTATAGCATTACTGTGATCAAGGGGCACAGGTGGGGACAGAGCCTGAAAATAAATTAAGGGTCGTAAGCTGGTGAATAGTATGGTTGAACCTGAGATAGTTGCTCGAGGGAGGTGGTTAGAGTGGTGTGGGAGGGGGTGGCATGACAGCGAGGGCAGGGTGGTTGGTGATTGACAGAATCAGTGACAGGGGAGCTCGGTTTGTGGCAGTGGCCAAAAATGACAGCAATAAGACTTCCCAATGTTGAGCTGGATGGCTATAAAAGCACCTTAAAAAACCACAAAGAAACTGCTTGCTCCAACAATGCAATTGAGGGGATGCATTGATAACTTTTTTGTTTTTTCATCATTTCAATGTCGACTTCTTTGAATTGAATGGCCACACAGGAGCACTGCAAATAGGATTCACATCACAATGACCAATTGGAAGGATGTCATTTTGTTGAGGGCTTATCCTTTCACTGGTTCGTCTGCTGCTATGTCCAGACTGGCCAAGAGAGTGTGGGAAAATGGCACACTGACATGGAACACAAAAGTCCAAATGTTTCAATCCTGTGTCCTCAGTACCTTGCCCTACGGCAGCGAGGCCTGGACAATGTATGTCAGCCAAGAGTGACGTCTCAACGCAGTCCATCTTCACTGTCTCCGGAGAATCCTTGGCATCAGGTGGCAGGACCGTATCTCCAACACAGAAGTCCTCGAGGCGGCCAACATCCCCAGCATATACGCCCTACTGAGCCAGCACCACTTGAGATGCCTTGGCCATGTGAGTCACATGGAAGATGGCAGGATCCCCAAGGACACAGCGAGCTCGTCACTGGCATCAGACCCACCGGCCGTCCATGTCTCCGCTTTAAAGATATTTGCAAGCGCGACATGTAGTCCTGCGACATTGACCACAAGTCATGGGAGCCTGTTGCCAGTGATCGCCAGAGCTGGCGGGCGGACAGCTATAAAGGCGGGGCTGAAGAGAGGCGAGTCGAAGAGACTCAGCAGTTGGCAGGAAAAGAGACAGCAGTGTAATGAGTGAGCCAACTGTGTAACAGCCCCAACAACCAACTTTACCTGCAGCGCCTTTGGAAGAGTCTGTCACTCTAGAATTGGCCTTCATAGCCACTCCAGGCGCTGCTCCACAAACCACTGACCACCTGTAGGCGCTTACCCATTGTCTCTCGAGACAAGGAGGCCAAAAGGAAAAGAAAGGTTCTTCTTGGAAAAATCATCCATATCAGTTTATAAAAAAATGTCAGTCATCACACATCGCAGGATGGGCACACAATAATACTTGGCTAAATACATGTAATGTAAGCTTTGATTATTTGCTTTTCAATAAAGTAATTGACTGACTGCTGGGTAAATGCTTGAATAATGCCTGTGATGCAGTAGCCGCCATCTAAACTGTATTTATGAACCAGTACCCTTTTTCTTACAGTTGTTTCAGGATTGAATTTGTACCTCAGCAAATATTCCCTATAAAGGAGGATACCTGTGGGAAAGTTCTGTAAATCCCCAAACAAAACTTCAATGACTGAAGTCAGTGATTGCAGTAGCATTTTACCTTCCTCCCCTTTATTGCTCTTCATTTACAGATCATTCTAGGTTTTGCTTTATGTAACCAACTTCCTCTTCGTATTCCTATGAATGGGAGGAGCTGCAACTCCAGCCTCCCATGCCCAGTTCTTCAGGATTGTTAAAGTACCAGAATAGATGCTTGCCCAATGATGTCCTTTATGTCATTAGAAACTTTGAATTGGTGCAGGAATTCTACTGGGCCACTCTGCTGGCATAAATGTAATGGAACAGAACCCCTGTCTGCCGCTGTCCAAAGCTGTTCAACCAGTCCAAAATGACAGTGGTAGGGCAGTGGGGTGGGCTGGGGTGTGGGGGGGGGGGGGTGGTGGTGGTCATTTCAAAAGTTGATGTGTGCTGCCAGTGCCTACAAGGGTGCGTCAGCATTGCAAACGCAGCTCCCCCCTTGAAAAGGCAGATCAATTTGACCGCTGCATTACCTGAAGTTGCCCACCCACCACCCCACCCCACTTCCCCCTTCCCACCCCACAGCTCATTGGGGCTGAAGATAAAGAAATCTCTGGCTCTGGAAGCAGCTAATCTGCCTCTTCACAAAATAAAACAAGCAATACCCTCCAGGCTTGATTACACTTTCCTTCAAAATATTTCAGGCCTTTCAAAAGGCCTCAGTAGAACTCATGCTAACTCTCTTGACATGGAAGGCCAGGCTGAGGAAGCTCTGTCGCCCTCCAGAAAATGGCGACCTAGAAAAAGGGGACAGCACCTGGTTCTATGAGATTCTTCCCCTAATACCAGCTGCTGCCAGTTCAATCCATCCATTTTCCACCCTAAATCCCAGCTGGCATTTTGCCCCTATTACTTTTCATTTTTTTTTAATGGGTTTTATTTACATGGTTCCTCTGCATGTCCCAAATACAGCTAGTATTAATACTAAAATGAGAGTTTTCTCAAGGAGGGAAATTCATGTTAATTTGATGGGAAATCAGAGTTGTATTACATTTTTTCCTGTTGGTGGAACTGTTGTTTGTTGACATTCCAAACAAGTTCAGAACAGAAGGAACAGATTTCCCTCTGCTGCACTTGGACAATGTAAATGGACAAAAGGATTGAGTGGACTCCACTACAGACATATGATCCACCTCACTTGAGTTCCCTCTATGCACTCCACTTGGATGATTATTGAAGCCCAAGCACAGCAGAGAAAAATCTGCCCAAATTACTTTTATGAACAGAAAAATTCACTGGCCCAAACAGGCTTTTTCACTGATCAAGCTCCTACAACACAACATAGGCACAAAAATCCATGGAGGTGACATCCTGATTTTAGTACTGGCATGCATCTCCTGGGAAGGTAGAATTTAATGGCAGTAGTTATACAGCTGTAAGAAATAAAACTTGCATTTGTACAGCACCTTTCATCACCTCAGGATAGCCCAAAGTGCTTTCCAGCTAATGAAGTACTTTTGAATTGTAATCACTATTGCAACATAGGAAACATAGCAGCCAATTTGCACACAGCAAACTCTCAAACAGCAATGTGATAATGACCAGGTACTCTGTCTTTTTCAGTGATGTTGATTGAAGGATCAACATTGACCAAGACACCAGGGATAAGTCCCTTGGCCATCTTCAGATAGTACCAGGGGAGTCTTTACATCCACCTGACAGCATTCAAAAGGCAGCACCTCTGACAGTGCAGCTTTCCCTCAGGACTGCACTGGAACGTCCGCCTTGTCTTTTGTACTGAAGTCTCTGAAGTGGGACCTAAACCCACAACCTTCTAACTCATGGACAAGAGTGCCACCAACTGAGCCACAGCTGGCACTGTTATTAGGCTGAATAGTTACCTTTTCTTTAAGCAGGGTGAAAACAAAAAAACGAGGTAACAACAGCTTTATTCACAAGTTTTCAAGACTATGGCCAGAACTTTACAGCCCCCCAATGAGCAGGCTGGTGGTGGGGGTGGGGCGTAAAATTGAGTGGGAGGCGGAGAGGGCCGTTCCCAAACCCTCCCTCGCCTGCTGCAATTTTACGCGGAGCCGCGGCAGCAAGAAACAGCCTGCCCACCCCAGGCCAATGGCCAATTAACTGCCACTTACGGCCCTCCTCCCACCACAGCGGGTATTTTACTCTCGGCGGCCAGATGGCAAAGGCCCCAAGAACCCTGCCTGATAAAACCAGGTGTCCTTCTTGCAGGTTGAGGGAAGGGCCCTCCTGACTGGGCACCCTGTGCCCAATGGAAGGCCACCCCCAAAGCCCCAACCGCCCCAACGCACAAGACACCCCCCCACCAAATGACCCCCCTTGCCTCGCCCAGACCCAGCCAATTGTCCCGTCGAGACCCCAAAAACATACCCAAGGTTTGGGGTCGTCCTTCCTCTTGCCTGCTATAGCTGGTTGTAGTCCCAGCAGTGACCTCCGCTCCCAATGGCGCTGCTGGGACTAAGAGCTGCGAGCCCGCTGATTGGCCGGCAGTTCCATTAGGCAGGACTTCCTGCCTCAAGGAGGTGGAAGTCCTGCCCAAGACCACTTAGGGCCTGGGGAGTGAAAAAATCCCAGCCTGGCTTCACATGCTTGGCAGAGGCAGGCTCACTACCGACTGTTTGGCCAGTGGGCAGGGCCTCCCACACAACAGTGGCGCAGTGGTTAGCACCGCAGCCTCACAGCTCCAGTGACCCGTGTTCAATTCTGGGTACTGCCTGTGTGGAGTTTGCAAGTTCTCCCTGTGTTTGCGTGGGTTTCCTCCAGGTGCTCCAGTTTCCTCCCACATGCCAAAGACTTGCAGGTTGATAGGTAAATTGGCCATTAGCAATTGCCCCTAGTATAGGTACGTGGTAGGGAAATATAGGGACAGGTGGGATGTGGTAGGAATATGGAATTAGTGTAGGATTAGTATAAATGGGTGGTTGATGGTCGGCACAGACTCGGTGGGCCGAAGGGCCTGTTTCAGTGCTGTATCTCTAAACTAAACTAAACATAAAGTTCTGGCCTATGTCTCTTGCTATTGAGTGACCTAAAACATATTTAGAAATAGGTCTCTTTTGTAGAAAGCTCATATTGCTCTTAGTGTGTTGTTTTCAGACTGGTTAGTCATCCCCCTACCTAAGAACCTCCAGCACTGACCCTACAGGAGTATACGGGGTCAGGGGGAGATTAATATCACTGATAAAACAGGGCACTGTCACATAAACACTTTAAGGGTTTATTCACTAATAATGTGAGCAGTGTACTAGCCCTGTACCTAGATAATCAGGACCAATGCATTCTGTGATATTGCAAAAAATCCGAGACTGAGAAGAAATTAAAAATAATAATTTTTTACATTCTGTTATAACATTGGCAGTATATTTACTGTGCCATAAGCTTGGCAGCAGTTTTCCTTCAGTTAATAAACTCTTACTGGACTATTCTATGGAGTTCATAGCACTTCTCTGAGTAATGCATTGTACATGATTTCTCCCATGTAATGTTCTTTTCAGTCCACGTAGCTTTCACATTTGATGCATTCTTTTCTGCAGACCACACTGTACATTGGTGTGGACATTCCATAAAATTCCTTGTAAAACGGATGATGTGTTCTATACAATTGCCCTTGTAATAGTTTGTTCTTCAAAGCTTTCCTGTGTAATGTAATGCTGCACTGTGATTGCCACAAGCCAGCACTGTACTTCAGACATCTGAGATCACTGATGTGGAAAAGTCAAAAGGGACTTAAAAGTGCCTCTGCGAAAATGCCGGAAGGATCTGAGTGTTTAAGAGCACTTTCATGGGCTCAAGACATAAATGGATCTTTAATCTCCGCATCTACAAACTGAATGAGCAACAGAACTCAGTCTCAACTAAGCACGCTACCTCACTCAGATCAATGTGACCTTTGTACAAAAGGGGTTTATTTCTAAATATGTTTTAATGTCACTCATAGCAGAGATATAGATAGCCTAGAAAGTTTGTGGAATAAAGCTGTTGTACTCATTTTCTTTTCTTTATTTTCATATTTCTTAAACAAAGACTAAATCATAATCTTATTTGAGCTGTAAAACTACTGCCATTAAATTCTACGTTTGTTTTTGGTACTGAAGATATTGTAAGCCCCATGTGTACTGTTGCCTTTACTCTGAGCAGGATTTTTTGCCCCGATGTGGGAGCAGGTAGGGAGGCAGGCGGTACGTAATTTTGCGCTGCCGGTCGTCGTGCCTATTTCGCGACACCGTTCTGACTGTCAGCAATTTTGCTCAGGAGGAGGGAAGGCAGAACCCGCCAGATTTGGATCAATGTGCAATTAAGCTTGTTAATAAGCTTGTTGTCAGCTCATTTAGGGCCAGTTTGAAAATTTTGTGGGAAGGCACAGGGTCCACTATGGATCTGGAACAGTCCAAGCAGAAGGAGGCGGCAACACAGCAGGGAGGCAGTCATAGCCGCACCATTCAATGAGATGGGCTCATAAAAGGGTGCACGGTGTTATGTATTCGCTGGTTTGCAGGATATTTTGCATATCTGATTTATCTGAGAGCAATGGAGAGATGACACCAATTCCAAGTCAACAACAGTTTTTTTCCAGTTCTTTAAAATATCTCAGCACTTACAAGATTTCTACACATCATCTCAACCAGAACTCAGGTCTGTTTTTTCTGGCACCTTCATGCATGGTTTCAATTCCTTAACTCTTAAGCTCCACTGACAGACATAAGCAATTAAGCACAGTGAACATTGATCAGTGAACAGACTAACATAATCAAACACAGATCAATTAAGCCATTGAACACTACACACAGCTGAGAAAGGCGCTCCTCCATTGGCACGCAGTTGTCATCGGGTGAGCATAGTTAGTGGAGCAAGTAGTCTGTACATGCTTGGTCAGTAGAGGGGGTTGTAATGCTCCAGAGATCATGGGGCCATAAGAAGGGGGGAGGAGTGGAGATCCAGTAAGCATTGTAAGTGCAGCTGACCACAAGCAAGGCAACAGTTGGACATGGGACTAAAGGTACTCAGAGATAGGGATGAGGATCAACAGCCTCAGAAGCTGTGGGCATGAGTAGGACAGAGAAGAGGAACAAGAGACAGGAAGGCAACAAAGGCCATACCCTCAGCATTGAGTGTATCGCTGAAGAAGAAGCTTCCTGAACATGTCAGAGAATCAGTGCTGCAGTAGACTGCGCCTATGTAAGCAGATGGTAAGGGAGATTTGTGTCCTCATTGAGGAAGACCTCAGACCTCGCAGGAGTGCTCACCATGCATCGCTAGTAGCTGCTAAAGTCACTGTGGCCTTAAACTTCTTCGCCTCTGGCTTGTTCCAAGGATCAGCAGTGGATCTTGGTGGCTACTCTCAAGTGGTAGCACGCTATTGCATTTCGCAGATCACTGATACCTATTTGTGAAAGCTGGGCTGCGCGTACAATTTCAAACAGATGGGACCTTGCAGGCGCAAAGTGCAAAGGGATTTGCCTCTATCACTGGATTCCAGCAGGTGCAGGGTATCATCAATTGCACCCATGTGGCCATCAAGACGCCGAGAGGGCAGCCAGTGAGATTCATAGGAAGGGCTTCCACTCCCTCAATGTTCACCTCGTCTGCGACCACAACAAAAGCTTTATGCATATGTGCGCTTACTGTCCTGGCAGCTGCCATGATGCCTTCATCCTTGGGCAGTGCAGGGTGCTGAAGCTGTTCATCTCACCATTGAAACTCTGTGGATCGCTTCTAAGAGACAAGGGATACCCCTTGAAGAGATGGCTACTCATCTCTTTACATGCCCCTGGGACAGAGGCACAGAGGTACTAGAACCACAGCTATCTGCTCACAAGGACCACCATCGACTAAGCCTTTGGGCTTCTGAAGATGCCGCTCCAGAGCCTGGACCAGTTGGTGGTGCAGTACACTCCTGCAAGGGTCTCATGCATTGTGGTGTTCTGCTGCATTCTCCATTAACATGGCCCTCCATGAGAGATGTGGACCTTGAAGAGGGGGAAGTGCTAGATTGACAGTTCATCGTCGGAGGAAGAGGATGCAAAGTAAAACAGTGCCCATGCTGTGCTGGGAGGTGGCCAGAGCTGGCTGAGAATTCAAAACTCTCATCAGGATGGTATGAGGACATATCTGGCCGATGTGAGTGTATCTGCACTAGTGGAAGGTGCGCTTGAATGATGTGACAGTGCTGGGTCTGTTGGTTCAGTTGCATCCAAGGATGATATGATGATACTCCAGCAGCACTGGTATGCTTCCCTTCCACAAATGGCCCTGTGGGAGACATAAGCAGGAGATCACGAGGGCACATCTGAATCAGGCAGGTTTCACCTGAGTGCTACTCATCCACCAGGACTATATGCTCTGGTATTCACTTTGATTTGCCTGTGTGAACACATCCATTAAACTCATATCCTTGAGTAGTTCTATTTTTACCGACAATGGATAGTACACATCCCTCCAGCGGTCTCAGTGTCCTCGTTCAAAGACCATTGCTTCTCTTACCACTCCTTCCCTCTTTTGCAGTCTTGCCATTAAAGGAATGGAAGCTCACACATCTGAAATCATGGTTCAACATCTCTCAGGTTATTAATAAATGACACTATACTCACAAAATGAAATTGATCCAAAAAGCCACTCAATGCAATGACCAATGCAGTGGCCTTCACTCTTGGCCACCTCTACATGGTGCTCCCCTCGTGGCCTCAGATGAGGTAGAGGCAGCCAGCACGTCTGTGCCTGCTTGCAGCCAAGATGCCCGTGGCGGTCGTCCTTGTCATAGAGATGTCAGTGGGGGCACCTCCAGAGGCTGCTGCACCGGCATCAATGCAGGGTCAGGCTCTGTCACATGGCCCTGCTGCAAAGATGGTCCCTCAGTCAGAGGGGCCAAGGAGGCTGCTGATGATGATGACACCCCATGAGGGGAGGCTCCCTCATCCTCAATCGATGAGTGCCTCAGCCCTTTGATGGCATGCTGGATCCTCGGACGCAACTGAACCAATAGACACAGCACTGTCACATCATTCAAGTGCACTGTCCACCAGCACAGATACACTCACATCAATGGGTCCTCGCACGTGTTTAGAATGGGTAGCACTGGTTGTGGAGCATGGCACTAGTGAGCAGGAGCAGGTGATGGAAGCAAAGGCAGCTGTGGGCAGTCCCCCTTTCTGATCCAATATAATAATAATAATAATAATAATAATAATAAAAGCAAAATACTGCAGATGCTGGAAATATGAAATAAAAACAAGAAGTGCTGGAAATACTCAGCAGGTCTGGCAGCATCTGTGGAGAAAGAAGCAGAGTTAATGTTTCAGGTCAGTGACTCTTCATCAGAACTGGCAGCCTGAGAAAAGTTAGAAATGTAATCGATTTTAAGCAAATAACAGGCACCCCCTTTCTGATCTGCTGGGAGCGAGGGTGCCTGTTAGTGTGTGGGACACCTGGATGTGTGTGTGATGTCACTGACAGGTTCCCCACTCTGAGGTCAGCCAGCTTGAGAGGATTGGCTTCCAGTTGGGTGGGGAAGGCTAGAGAAGAGGCCACAGGACCAGGTTGGTGCAAGCGGGGTGTTATTGAACCCTGGGGGAGGTGGGGAGCCAATCCCTGTGTATGGCAGGGCGGGGGAAATGGTTGGAGACCCGAGAGACCAAATCAGAGGCGTAAAAGGAGCAACAGAGGCCTCAAGGTGGGGGCTGCAGGCTGGGGGGAGATAAGGAGGGTCGGGGGAGGAGGTTGTTCTATCATAGGGGTTTGGGAAGGCACATATGTGTAAAGACATTTACCTCCTGTATCCAACAGTCCTCATTTCCCTGTAGCTCTGGAAATCCAGGTTAAATTTAAAATGGTGTTGTCATGCTAACTTGCTTTATTGAATGATAATTTTCGTTAATCCACTGACTGAAGATCTGAATTTTTAAAAAAAAGACATTTAAAGAAAAAAAGGAGATAGAAGATGACTTTGTTGGCAGCTTAGGATGGCCACTTAATTATCAACACAGTACATTGCAAGGCATGTGAGGGAGAGAAAATGTGAACCTCTAATGTGTGCGTGTGAAAGGAAGTTGGCACGTAGTTTATTCTTTTCATTAGTTCGCTTTAGGTACAATTTAGTTAACCACTTTGTTAAACTCAAGAAAACCTGTCCGATTGATTCTTGTTATGGTCATAGCAAGTATGTAATCAAACATCTACTGAATTGGCCAGTACATCCACTTTAAGAAAGAATTAAACCTGTTGTGGTCTAACAAGGAGAGAGAAAAGAGGGAAGCCCTTCAACCTCTCCTCACTTGACTGTAATAGTGTATAAATATGAGGTACACAACCTCTACATGATATGTAAATTGCCAACCAGCCTCCTGGGAGCAGATTGGCTCCCATTCCACCATCCCACCTCCATTAAAACCTGAAGTGGGCAGATTGGGGTTGGGATTCAGAATTTTAACACTTGAACTTCTCACTTGACCCAAACCCTCTCATTTTTGGGGGTTAAAATTCTCCCCTTTGAGTGCAAAGCAAACAACATAACAAATACACAATCAGTTGTTTCTTTATCTGTCCTCAAACATTCTTCTCCATGCTGCACATAAGCATTTCAGTAATTAGTTAGCCTGTGATTTCTAGTTAGCACTTCGGCACTTCAGAATGCCACATGGGGCTGATTTTTATATCTGTGGAGGTCCCAGTGCTGGAAAGCAGGGAGGGTTAACACCAACCCCCACCCCAGCTCTGCGTTGGAACCCAGCTGAATTCAACAGTGGGCGGGCATTTAACTGCCCACCATCGGGGATGCCATCCTATTAAGGGACAAGATGCCACCCCAAAAGCTACCAGCCAGAAGGCCGGCAGCTCAACAGTAGCAGCAGCACCACCGGGAGCAGTTACCACTGGCAGTACTGCAGGAGGCTCAGAGTAAAGATGGAGGAGACTCCAGGACCAAGGTAAGTGGAGGCAGGGTCACCAGGGCCAGTCAGACAGGCCCCAGCAAGCGAATGGGGGTGAGGGGGAGAGTGCTGAGGGCAGGAGGGGGGAGTCTTGCCTAGCAGTGTCTCCAAACAGTGGTGACCCCTCCGACATTGGTTAAATGCCAGCGGAGGGGGCAAGGCAGGCCTTATGTGGCCTTTAATGGACAACATAAGTGGCTTAATTGGCCTCCCTGCGGACTTCCCGTCCAAAATGGTGCCTGTTGTGAACAAAATGGCGTGGTAACAGGATAATGTCGGGTGTGTTGCCCAGTGCCACCCCACACCATTTTGTGTGTCCCCCTACTTCCCAGCCCGTCTCCAAGGGCCGGATAAAATCCAGCCCATATTATCCGGTTCGCAGATTCTTTTAAACAGTCATATTTCTAGAACTCATCGATGGTAGTTGGTGAAAAGTCATTAGTGTTGAGAATATAACTTTGTTACAAATAGCATCGTTTATCAAACATGCACAAGGTCAAGTCTAGCACAGATCACTGACAATGCTGACAACACATTTCAACCCTTATCACAGATTGGTCTCGTGTTTCCGCACTACCTTAAATTTGCACTTTCAGCAGATTTGTAGTCCTAGACTCTAAAGCCTCCCCTGTTAGAGCAATCTAAAAAATTATTGCTGAATTTTGTCAGTCTTTTGGGCTGTCAATTGACTGAAACTACCAGGACTCAATCTTCCAGTAAAATCAGAGATTTGGCAGGCAAGACAGCGCCAAGGGGTACATGGAAAATGCACTAATGATGCATCGAGTAGCCAACAATTTCTGTATAAATAGGTTGGGAAAGTCTCCGCTTATTATCCGCTAATGAAATTTACTTAATAGCTGCAAGAGAAAGAACGTCTTTATCTCCTTGTGTTAAATTTGAACTCCGATTTCTACTCACTGACTGTCACTCATTACAACAGTGACTACACTTCAAATGTATTTAATTGGCCATGAAGCACTTTGGGACATCCTGAGGTCATGAAAGATGTTATATAAATGCAAGTTGTTCTTTCATTTTTTTTCTTGTAGATAAACTGAGCCTATTATTTACCCACTGCATCATCTGCATGACTATTTATATTATAGCTATAACAATGCTGTTTCACTTTTACAGAATACACAACTCCAAAGCTACACCATTTTGACAATATGGGATAAGATCCCAAGATCTGGAAAATAAACTCCAGCTAGGCACCAGATGTGGTGACAATGTACATGATCATAGAGTTGTGGATATGCAATGGGCAGGGTTAGAGAGAAAGAGACCACAAGAATCCTGTGGCACAGAAACTTGAGAAGCCAGATTTCAATTTCAAACTCGTGAAAACAATATGAGCCTCCAAGACCTTTTTACAGCTTTATTCGGGAAATACTTTCATCACTTTTCCATTAGCAGTATGATTAGTAATAGAATATTCTATCAGTAGTGCTTGGAGAAATAGAATAATTTATTACTGCTATTTTTATTCTACACATTTATTCCTATGGTCTTACTATTTTTAAGCAATTATATGGACTGACAGTTATATTTAGCAAAGGGAAATGCAAAGAAAACCTCTTTTTAATGGAGCATTACCAGGACATATTCGCAAATGATTGTGGACTGCAATTTTATATTTATTGCTCTGTATAATTTTTTTAATACAAATAATTTGCCCTCCCTTCCTCTCTTGCAGGTGTTGTAAGATACCCTCGTCATTCATACATATATACTTGGGACGAGGATTTGGTTTAATCTCATATGAAAGGGTTTTTTGCTTTCTTTTTACTTATAAATGGCTTGTGGGTGTGCACTGCAGCAAGAAATAATTAAATGGTTAAAGTTGTTAATTCCCAGCATTCTTCAGGTTTAATGTGTTGGGGTCCAATTTAGCTGACTGCATTGTTTAGCTTCTGCTGAAATGCAGCATGTGTGATTTGTGTCTGCTAACTTGTTGCCACCTTGTGAAACGAGATAGCCAAGATAGACTTGAGATAAGGAAATGGGACAATGAGCTCAGTTACATCTTGTTCATGGAACAACTTACCCTTGAACAATGTATAGTATACCTTCGACAGGATCAAACAGACCTTGTTGTTGGGAGTTTGAAGACTCTTAATGCTGACACTTGGCATAATGTCGTCAGCATCAACTTCTGTTAAAGGTAGGCACTTGTCAATCTGTACAATAGATCTCACCATATTGGCAGGCTAGGAATTCAGCATTGTCACTGTAAATCAAGAAGATGTCTGTCTTCACACAAACCACCATGTGAATCCCAGAAGCTGTGTGACTGCTGCAACTTGTACAGAACATAATGGATTAGAGACAAAATCCACATCTCAGTGTCAGCCTAAGAATGTAGGTCAAGGAGACATCCAGTCATGATTTATTCAGTACCCTTGTTAGCAACTGCAACTACATAAACAGTGAGAGAACTAGAAAATTCCAGCCCGTCTAACAAGGTGATGCAGGCTGTACTACATTAGAACTAGTGATCAATCAGATGCCTCAAATATTACTGGCAAGCTGGCAGTTACTTAAAAACACAAATCATTCTCTGGGCAGTGTTATTGCTCCTGATGTGACAGAGCAACAGTGAAATCAGAATAGACGATTTACTTGTAGGATTGCCAACTGCTCACAGCATGCTATAATTGTAAAAGATTTTCAGCCTAACACAAATAACCATTAAATAAAATATTTTGCAAGTATTGCAAAAGTAAATACTACAGATGCTGCAAATCTCAGACAAAAACAGAAAATGCTGGCAACACTCAGCAGGTCAGGCAGCATCTGCGGAGAGAGAAACAAGAGTTAATGTTTCAGGTCTGTGTGACTTTTCATCAGAACCTGTTGACTAATGTAAGCAGGTAAACATCCACATATTGGTAATAGTGAGCCCACTTAAGGGTCAAGGTCAGAATTGGGGCCTGTAATCTTAAGATTTGAGAAGTAAATTTTTTAATGCAAACTTTTAAAGTGTCCCACTTTGCGGGGGTTGGGGATGGTGTTATAACTCGTTTCTGGAGGAGTCCTGACACCTCATTGCTCTCAGCACATCCAACAGGCTTGTTCTATATATCAGCTACCATAGCTGCATCCCCTAGTATTGCAAGCACCTCCTGGCAGGCTAATTAAGGGGCCTCCATCTGATGCCAGAAAGCTCTCCGGGTTCAGAGAGAGAGATCCCCAGCAGCTATGAACCTGGTGTGAGTGCCAGGATCACAGGCCCATGGATTTTTAAGGCAACTGCCTTGGACATGATTTGCAAATCATTTCCCTTGCTAATCTTTAGAATAGGAAGAGCAAGTCAGAACAAATGACACAACAGATTGGGCACCTCACAGCGAGTTGTGCCAAGCACTCTGTATGTCAAATCAGCAACAGATACCAACAGCCCAACAATGTAGGCAATAAGTTTGAGAAAGATGCAGTGGGTGAGTGACAAATCACAAGTGAAAAGGAACAAGTGAGCATGACAAGAAAGGACAAGGAAAGATCTGGCCAACATACAACTACTTTATGGACAAGGTATGGGCATGCTAATGGGATTTCCTTCAGATAGGAGCTAATGCAGGAAGAGAAAACATTTGCCCATCTTTAGTTTCTGACATGAGAAACCTGTAACAGCTGGCAGAGAATATGTTGTGGTTTTCCTGTGTTTTCAAATATTTCTGACCACACCAATTGCTACAGCCACAACTGTAACCTCAAAGCAGGACAAGGACCACAGGGCCTGTGACTGTCAAGGTAACTATAGACTCTGGAACAGTTCCTCCAGGTTGGAGGGTTGCTAATGTAGCCGCACTATTTAAAAAGGGAGGTAGAGAGAAAGCAGGGAATTATAGACCAGTCAGCCTGACGTCAGTAGTGGGGAAAATTCTAGTGTCCATTATCAAAGATTTTGTAGCAGAGCACTTGGAGAACAGTGGTAGAATCGGACAGAGTCAACATGGATTTACAAAAGGGAAATCATGCTTGACAAATCTACTAGAATTCTTCGAGGATGTAACTAGTAGAGTTGATGAGGGGAAGCCAGGGGATGTGGTTTATTTGGACTTTCAGAAGGCTTTCGACAAAGTCCCACATAAGAGATTAGAGTGTAAAATTAAAGTGCATGGGAATGGGGGTAGTGTATTGCGATGGTTGGCAGACAGGAAACAAAGAGTAGGGATAAATGGGTCTTTTTCCGAATGGCAGGCAGTGACTTGTGGGGTACCGCAGGGATCAGTGCAAGGACCCCAGCTATTCACAATATATATTAATGATTTAGATGAGGGAACTAAACGTAATATCTCCAATTTTGCAGATGACACAAAACTGGGTGGGAGGGTGAGTTGTGAGGAGGATGCAGAGAGGCATCAGGATGAGTGGGCAAATGTATGGCAGATGCAGTATAATGTGGATAAATGTGAGGTTATCCACTTTGGTAGCAAAAACTGGAAGGCAGATTATTATCTGAACAGCTATAAACTGAGAGAAGGGAATATGCAATGACACCTGGGTGTTCTTGTACACCAGTCACTGAAGGTAAGCATGCAGATGCAACAGGCGGTAAAAAAGGCAAATGGTATGTTGGCCTTCATAGCGAGAGGATTCGAGTACAGGAGCAGGGATGTCTTGCTGCAATTATACAGGGCCTTGATGAGGCCACACGTGGAATATTGTGTGCAGTTTTGGTCTCCTTATCTGAGGAAGGATGTTCTTGCTATAGAGGGAGTGCAGCGAAGGTTTACCAGACTGATTCCTGGGATGGCGGGACTGACATATGAGGAGAGATTGAGTCGGTTAGGATTATATTCGCTGGAGTTCAGAAGAGGGAGGGGAGAGCTCATAGAAACCTACAAAATTCTAACAGGACTTGACAGGGTAGATGCAGGAAGGATGTTCCCGATGGTGGGGGAGTCCAGAACCAGGGGTCATAGTCTAAGGATATGGGATAAACCTTTCAGGATTGAGATGAGGAGAAATTTCTTCACCCAGAGAGTGGTGAGCCTGTGGAATTCGCTACCACAGAAAGCAGTTGAAGCCAAAACATATTATGTTTTCAAGAAGGAGTTAGATATAGCTCTTGGGTTTAAAGGGATCAAAGGATATGGGGTGAAAGCGGGAACAGGTTACTAAGTTGGATGATCAGCCATGATCATAATGAATGGCGGAGCAGGCTCAAAGGGCCGAATGGCCTACTCCTGCTCCTATTTTCTATGTTTTCTTAACTTTTATGCATCTGTCTGCTTCAGGACTGCTGTTGGAGATATAAGCAGCATTATGCAGTCTGCATAAGAGAGGTCACTGAGGCTCTCTATTCAAACAGACAGCTTCATCGCATTCCCTCTTGCCAGAGACAAGGAGGTGAATGAGCATGAGGTTTGCACAGATGGGCAGGCTCCACCTTGGTGCAGGGTGCCATTGACTGCAGGCACATTGCCTTGCATGCACTTCATGACAACGCAGTCACTTCAATGAACTGAAAGGGGTTCCCTTCCCTCAATATACATTAGTGAGAGAGCACAAGTAGTGGATCATGCAGATGAATGCCCAGTATCCTGGCAGTAGTCAGGATGCCTTCATTCTGCAGCAGTCCTCTGTGCCAAATGTATTTGACCCACCACGACAAGGCAAAGTCGGGCCATTGGGCGTCCAGAGCTATTCATTGTTAACGTGGCTCAGGAACATAGCAGGAGTAGGATATTCGTCCCATCAAGCCTGCGCCACCATCCAACTAGATCATGGCTGATCTTCTACCCCAATGCCATTTTCCCGCACTATCCCCATAGCCCTTGATATCTTTAATATCTAGAAATCTAGAGATCTGTCTTGAATATTCTCAATGACTGAGCTTCCACAGCCCTCTGGGGTAGAGAATTCCACAGATTTACCACCCTTTGAGTGAAGAAATTCCTCTTCATCTCAGTGTTAAATGGCCTACCCTCTTATTCTGAGACTGTGTCCCCTGGTTCTAGAACCCCCCCCCCCCCCCACCTCCCCCAGCTAAGGGAAACATCCTGCTTGCATCTACCCTGTTGAGCCCTGTAAGAATTTTACATGCTTCAATGACATCACCTCTCATTTTTCTAAACTCTCGAGAATATAGGCCCTGTCTCCTCATAGGACAATCCCACCATCCCAGGGATCAGTCTGGTGAACCTTCATTGCACTCCCTCTATGGTAAGTATATCTTTCCTTAAGTAAGAAATTCAAAACTGTACCCAATACTCCATGTGCAGTCTCACCAAGCAAGACTTCTTTACTCCGCTACTCAAATCCCCTTGCAATAAAGGCCAACATATCATTTGCCTTCCTAATTGCTTGCTGTACCTGCATGTTAGCTTTCAGTGACTTATCAACAAGGACACCTAGGTCCCTTTGGACTTCAACATTTGCCAATTTCTCACCATTTAAGAAATACTATTTCTGTTTTTCCTATCAAAGTGGATAACTTCAAATTTTTCCACATTATATTCCATCTGCCATGTTCTTACACATTCACTTAGCCTATCTAAATCCCCTTGAACCTCTTTGCATCCTTAATTCACATTCCCACCTAGTTTTGTGTCATTAGTAAACATGGAACTATTACATTTGGTGCCAATTTCTCACCAGTTAAGAAATACTATTTCTGTTTTTCCTATCAAAGTGGATAACTTCAAATTTTTCCACATTATATTCCATCTGCCATGTTCTTACACATTCACTTAGCCTATCTAAATCCCCTTGAAGCCTCTTTGCATCCTTAATTCACATTCCCACCTAGTTTTGTGTCATTAGTAAACATGGAACTATTACATTTGGTCCCCATCTCCAAATCATTGATATAGATTGTGAATAGCTGGGGCTCAAGCGCTGATCCTTGTGGTATCTCACTAGTCACAGCCTGCCAAGCTGAAAATGACCCAATTATTCCTACTCAAAGTTTTCTGTCGATTAGCCAATTCTGAATCCATGCCAGTATATTACCTCCAATCCCATGCGTTCTAATTTTGCCTACTAACCGCCTGTGTGGGACCTTATTGAAAGCCTTCTGAAAATCCACATACACCACAGTCACTGGTTCCCCCTTATCTATTCTGCTGGTTACATCCTCGAAGTTTTAACAATTCTGTACCAGCCCTGAATTATGATCCTCCATATTGGCCATGCTTTCAGTGGAGTTACTCTGTCGCCCTCTAGTTAACTCAAACCGCCTCAGCTCTCTCTCTCTTCCCATTCCTTCTGGAAGGCTCTATCTTTCTCTCTCTCCTCTCTCTTTTTCTTCACATTCCTTCTGAAAGTTTCTTTCTTTCTATTTCTCCTCTCACTCTTTCTCTTTCCTCACATTCCTTCAGGAAGGCTTTTTCTTTCTCTTTCTGCGGTCTCTCTCTTTCTCATTCTCTTTCTTCAAATTCAAGTTTCCTCTGTTCCAATTGTATCTTTGCTGGCAATACCCTTTCGTAGTCTATTTCTAACCCTGTTTCTGCTTCTTCAGATTCAAAGGAAAAATAGTTGGCCACTAGTCTTAGGAGTTCAGACTTTCTAGCCTTGGCACGGACAGTGATCCCACACTGCCCAGCCATTATTCTCAACTCTTCAATAGACAGTGCTTTTAAATGTAAGGGTGAGGGCTAGCCCCAGTACCCAAAAGCACCTTGAGAGTCAGATCTCTTGTTCAAATCAGCGATCTTTTATTACGAGCGTGCAAGGCTAGTACATTGTTACAGTAGTCATTTAATACAGTTTTACAGGAGATTTACTTGATAAACTGTTTCTTAATTACATCATCTCCCCTCTATTGCCTTCCCTGATCTCATCCTGCCTTGGTTATATTACCCTCTTGATTACCCTATTCATAGGATTCCTAGGTCATTCATAGGATTCGGGTGTCTCTCTCCTGAGCTCGTTATCTTCCGATTAGGTATTCATATAATTCGTCTAGCAGGCAAGCTTTTTCAAGTTACAGGGACCTACGTTATGCCAAGTATCCCATTGTTCCCTATGCCAGTCTCTCCTACAGACCGCCCTTTTGGTCCTTGGCCAGCACCTGGCCCAAGGTAGCCATTACCCTAGGATCCTCTGCCCATCGAATAATCCGGGATCCTATAGGTTTCAATGAGCTTCAGATCCTTCTCTAGCATCCTCTTATGACCTCACCTGTGTCCTAGTGACCAGGCTTAATCTGGGATTGATACTTTGTATTATGCTACATAAATTACAGCAATTTTAGTCAAGTCTACAGTACTCCCGGGGCACACCACCTCAGTCCCTACTTTTGGCCCTTGGCCACTAGCAAGATGGCCAACGAACTCTAAATGCTCCTTGATCCATCACTGTTGGCCAGACAGATGGTTAGATTTTAATGGTTACATTTTCTAAATTATGTCTGACATCTCAATTTAGGTGCCAGAATACAACATTCAACCATAAGTCCGATAGCAATTAGCAACTGCACCGCTACCAGTACATGGGAATCAATTCTAATCCTGGGTGAAAGTCCACCCTAATACACCAGTCTCAAACCATCTCCCACCACGATGCGTCCTCCAGTTTGGCTACCACATCCTCTCCCAGTTGCTTGACCTCCTGTTTGATTCTGTGATACTGCTTCATTGCTGTCCGGGCCTCTTCCCTCACCTTCAGTAGATGTTCCAGCAGTTTAGGGATTCACTTCCCCTCGGGAAGCAGGTATCTCAACAAGTCCTCACTTAGATCATTGGTTATGGTCATCCACTCCCTACGGGGCGGCCAGATGTGAGTTATCGCCAAAAGTCCGATTGTCGTTGGGGCCTGGGGCTGGAAGCACAAACTCAAGTTGATCACTGGGCAGTGGATGTTACCATACTGGTATTGAGGTTCACTGGTGGACACGCAGTATTCCCCTTCTCCACGATGTGCCATCTGCATCGGTTCATGGCAGGTGCTGGAAATTTCAAGAGCACAGTTTAGTGTGGTCTTAAAAACATGCGCGGCTCTTATCCCTATCCCAATGGGATGTGGACAGACAACATTATTCCCTACACCCAGCCAGCAAGATCCCGCAAGGAGGGAATTTCTCTGGGCCACATATTTGGGTACCAGGTAGTACTTTGGCCAATTGCCATCTCCCATGATCCCTGTATTGTTTAGACTGAGAAGGGTTTGGATGCCCCTGGTTCTTTAGTGTTTTGCTAGCATGTTGGTTAAATTCAAATCTAACTTAAAATTCCACTTAAATATTGCTTTGCTCAATATGATTTAGAAGTCAGCAAGCTCATTGTAGCTAACAACTGTAATTCATTAATAGTTACTGACTGGCTCTACACAATTATTCTAGCAATTCAATTTTTTTTTTAAATTAAGAGTTACAACTGAATCAGTGAATCTGGCTATGCAGTTCAGCCATGAAGCTAGCCAATGTGCTCAAGAACACTTAATGGAGTCTTAACAACCTCTCTCGTTCAGGATACAAATAATGAACAGATTGCCCAAAATGGGAGCCTGCAGTTAACATTCACATTGGTTAGACAATTTAATAACAAATAACTTGAATAGAACTTAATCCAACAAATAACTGCATATAGATAGAATAGGGCTTATAAAGTTAGAACTGCAGTGGATGATACTGACGCTAGATTTATGTATGACTGCTTTAAGTATAGAGGGAACCTTCATTGCCACGCTTTGCAACTTCAGGCACTGTTGTTCCCCATTCCCAACTGCCCTGAGCTACTCCTTAGGCATACTAGTTTGTTAACCGTGACATTCAACTTTCTACACGCCCGATCGCAATTGACATCGCTTGAGTTCGTATAGAACAGGCCTTGTTGTTTCCCCCAGTCAACCGACTTGGTTCCTTCCGCGATCGTGGTTGCCAGACGTATCAGCAGTACTGAGGTTTTCATGGTCCTGTAAAGAGAGAACATAGCGGACGCAGGTCGTCACTGGTTAGTTCTTATTATTCTTTGCGTTTCCATACTCCTTGATCTGTGTCCAGTGTTTCCACCGGCCTTTCCCTTCCACATCCGCACGTACAAGTATTGCTGGTCATTGGGACCTCGTAAGGTCCTTGCCAGCAAGGTGCTAAGCCTGGTTTTGCAAGTAGGACCCTAACAATCACTTGATCCCCTACTCCTGGCAACTTTTACCTGTCTTTTTGAATGACTTCCAAGTTCTAATGTTCCCTACTTAACCACATTTGAATTGTGTCTTCTTTAACTTGCTGCAAAAGTTTGAAAGATTAAAACTGGGTTTCTGCCGGACTTTTACAAGGCTCCGGACTTATCTTTATATTTGGAAACAAACTGGAGCTTCATCCTCAGTTGCCAGTAGATTGTGCCAGTATGTCTTAGTTTTAAAATCGCACTGAAAATCACAAATTCAAGCACACAAACATCATGCGCCCAAATAAAATAAATAAATCCACACACACACACACACAGAAAAGAGTAGCATGTGCATTTAAAGGAAGGGAAACAGAAATAAATCAATTACATCAACGATCCCATTTCTCCTTTCTTTAAATGTCTTGCATCAACTATAATTCGAAATTAAAGGAAAAAGATAAACTCTCACAAAGCAGACAAACTTCAAGAGTTTATGCAGCAGCCTTTCACAGCCATTCTTTGATGAGTATTCTGAACTAGCTGATATGCGTCACCTTTTCTGAGGCCCATAACCCGAGTTACCCAAGTCTTCATTTCGTTCCAGATGCCTCGAGCCATTCTCCCTTTCTCTGGTAGAGCTGAGTAAATCCCTGAGCTTAATGCATGGTCTATCCTGGTCTCACACTCTGACTGCAAAACCTAGTAGGCAGCCTTAACGTCATCTCGCTCCTGCTCAGCTTCGCTACACCTCTGCTTCAACAACCTCTCGTCTGCATCCCTCTTTTCCCTTTCACTTGATACATCCGCACAATATACCTTCAGGAACTCCACTTTCCCAGCCCACCGACCTGTCTCTTCTATATGTCTGGGTCGTTCCTCCTCTCGTTTATCCCTTTCTTTTTATAATTAACTCTTTGTCCTGTCAACTATGGCACACCTACCTTCCTTCTCTTCCCTTAATTTACCTCAATCCTAACTCTGACTGTCTACACTTTTCCTCCTGCTGCTTACACTTAGCCTGATACACCAACAGCCAGACTGTTTTAATTTGTTTGGCTTTACATGTGGACCCCTGCATCTACTGCTCAGCCTTACTGACAGGGTTGTCTGAAATTTGTACAATCCGGACCCACCCTATAAATTTCACTACCACCAAACAAAGCAAGTTAAAAGGCGATGCTTCCTAATAACTTAAACATTCATCTTTATTGTAGCTTCTTCTAGCTTCTTCTTATAACTTCCACCAATTTAATACAACTTCACTCAGAGACACTTCACACACATTCACATTTACCATTCAACAACTTCCAAACACACAAAGAGACCAAACACCAATATAGACTTACACAAGTTCTCCTTCTTTTGTCCTTTCAATAGCATTCCAGACTACTGTGGTACTTCCAACGTAATTTTTAACCAATCATTTTCTGAAACTTGTTTCTATCTCTGGACTTCTTTCTGGACTCGCTGTTAATTTGTTTCTGCTTTTGGGAATGTTTGTGAACTCGCTGGCAGAGTCCCATATAAGAATTGATTATGATCATAATTGCCTTATCCTTACGACCTTTCTTTTGGCCCTTCCACCATGCTCTTTGTACTTCTAGGGGGTCATTAGATTTCCACCCACCTTTTTTCATTTTACTGGTCAAATTTTCACATTCATCTGCTATAAACCCGGTCCCCAATCTAGGCCTTCTGCTCTATTGGTCATTCTGTCAGAGTGTGGTCTGCCCGAGTGGTATTGACCTGCGGGATGCCCTTTAAATCCCCTACGCGGTATATGCACCTACAGGATACTCTTTAAATCCCCTGCGCAGCTCGACCTTATGTGAAGGTCTGCTTTGTGGTCTCTCTCAGCGCAGTCTCCTGCGTGGTAACAGCCATTGGAATATCTCTAAAACCCCTGCGCGGCTTCACCTACTATGTGGCTCTGCGTTGTGGCTTTCTCAGTACGGCTCTCTGCCCGGTTTTCTCAACTCGCAACCTACTATTCTGGCGTGCGCTTTGATTGCTTGGCACTCGAGTCTGCAGGTGTTGTTGGTTCTTTGATACCCACTTAAAGTACCAGTCCAGCGACTGTGAGGTAGACCTTTCCTAACTATAGGTGGTAAAATAAAAAGGTACTCACCCCTTGATTAGTCCCCTCACTGATGTGGTGTATCCTGCTGACAACATCAAATGTAAGGGTGAGGGCTTGCCCCGGTACCCAAAAACGTCTCAAGAGTCGAATGTCTTGTACAAACAAGCGATCTTTTATTTACGAACATGCAAGGAGAAGTCCTACTCTCATGAATGATTGTAGGCATTCTGCTAGTACATTGGTCCAGTAGTCACTTTATACAGTTTTACAGGAGGTTTATTCAATAAACTGTTTCTTAATTACATCATCTCCCATATTGCCTTCCCTGATCTCATCCTGCCTCGGTTATATTATTCACCTCATCAACCTTTTGATTACCCTATTCATAGGATTCGGGTGTCTCCCTCCTGAGCTCATTACCTTCTGATGGAATTCATATAATTCGGGTGTCTCCCTCCTAGCCTCATTACCTGCTGATTAGGTATTCATATAATTCGTGTGTCTAGTAGGCAAGCTTTCTCAAGTTACAGGGACCTAAGTTACGCCAACTATCCCGTGGTTCCCTATGCCAGTGTCCCCTACATAACTTATCCCAAGCTACTACACCCTGGCTTGGGGAGCTAATGGCTTCAGTTGCAGACATGTTAGTATTCTAGCACACACAACCACAAGAAAATCTGTATTGAAAACCTTTCTCTTTTTGATTGGGATCAATTTGGCTTCCCACTTCCAATTTTCTCGTTTATCTGTGGGTCAAATCCGGGCTTTCATCCTCTAAATTTCTGTTACAACCAAGTGAGAAAGGGGTCTAGGGGTTCCCTCTCAGCCTTTGCCTGGTTTAACCATAACAGGGTTTAATTTTTAAAACACTGTGTTTTTAGCTACCCCTCAGTGAATCCTTGTTTACTGCTCTCCAATTGTAAGGCAAACAAGTCAACCAGACAGGTTTTCTTAGATTTAAACGAGAGTTTAACCTTAACCTCTAATTCTGTTAATGACTACGAATGCACGACGCGACCACGCTAGCATGCATACACGATAAAGCCACATGCAGATAGAGACAGAAAAGTAGAAAGAATAAAGGGGAAAAATTTGAGGCAACAGCTGGGATTTATTTACGGCCTTTTGAACTCGATGTAGAATTGATTGCCGGTAAGTCTTGCCGTTTCATTGGGGTCCAATGCACGCTTTAAAACTTGTTTCGATGTAGGAGTCATTTCTCTCTTGAGGTTTAAGTAACTTCAGTGGATCCAGAGATTCATGAGAGAGAGAGAGCTAGCCAGGAGAGAGAGTCTCTTCTTCCCAGTTCAGTTGCAATCTCCCAAACTGTGCTGCGAGCAGTTCAAACAAAACCTGAGCCAGCATGTTAGTCATGTGACTAGCTGTTTTAACAAACTCCTGTATTTGTGGATTCTCCATCTTAGCAAACACCCTGGAATGCTGGCTTTCTTACACATTCAATGCCTGGTGATCAAAATCCATTTGGGTTAATTGAATCAGGGAGCAGTTCTATTGTCTCCAGGCACTGTCTCAACTGTTTTCCAGCCTCTGCTGATCTCTTTAAACAAGTCATCACTTCCTTCCAGCAACAGTTTAAAATTAATATTCATATGACAACATTAATATGCCTCATTCTTGGCAGGTGGGGTCTTCATGACAAGGTTTACAAGGATGGTTCCAGGAATGAAGGACTTCGGTTACATGGATAGATTTGAGAAGCTGGGGCTGTTCTCTAGAAAAATGGTGGTTGAGAGATGATTTGATACGTGTTCAAAATCACAAGGGGTCTAAATGAAGTAGATTAATAGAAACTTCCTATAGGTTGAAGGGTCGAGAATCAAAGGATATCGAGTTAAGGTGAATGGCAAAAGAACCAATGGTAACATGAGGAAAAACGTTTTTTTTAATCACAGCAAGTGGTTAGGATCTGGAATGCACTGCCTGACAGTGTGGCGGAGGCAGATTCAATTGTGGCCTCAAAAAGGAATTGGATAAGCATCTGAAGAGAAAAAGATTTGCAGGGCTACAGGGAAAGGGCTGGGGAGTGGGACGAGCTGATTTGCTCTTGAAGAGCCAGCATGGACACGATGAGCTGAATGGTTACAGCACAGAAGGAGGCCATGCTATGATTCACCAGCAAGAGAGAGGGAAGTGTGTCAGTGAGTGTTTTGTAATATGTTTGGGTGATGTGGCTGTCATGGTTGAATATCTGTCAGTGTATGCAAGCTATAAGCTGTGGGTGCAAGGTTTGCAATAGTGGTAAACATTTGAGGGTGAGATAAAGCATATGAGATGTAGGATTGAACAGTGATTGATAGAGATTATTGGGAAGTGGGTGATGGGGATGTAATGAATTGAGGAGTGGATGAGGCTAGTGGTGCAGTTGGTTGGCTATGACATTTGAAGATGAATTCACTCAGCTGGACTATTCATGTCAGATTGTTAAATTTCTTTCTGCACCTCATCCTTGTTCGTGGAGTAACACTCCTGAGATTTCGCTGCTGCTTGTACCCACTGCCTCCTGGGGGCCAGACAAGGAATATTCACATTATGGTCCCTGTCAGGTTTTGTCTAGCCTGCAAATTTTTCTACAACACTACACCCAACTTGCTCCAGAGCCCGCATGCAGCAGTAGTAAGGGAGGGTATAGCAACACGACAGGAAGAAAACTGCCTCCTGAGTATTCGTCTGGAGATCCTCCTGTCCCTTTGCATACAGGATGTCTCCCCTTCTTTCCACTTCTTCCACAAAAACCTCCTGTGCAGTGTTTGAAATTTTTGCATACTCTGTCGCATGTTCAGTCATTGCTCAAAGTATCAGTTTTTCAAATGACTCCTACCACTTCTTGCAGTGACAAAGCACTTTCCCTTTAAGGGATGCAGGCTGCCTTTAAGTAGCACGAGCCACTTGTGATATCTGGTCCCTTGTTGATGCATGTAGGATACTGTGATCCCCTGCTCCCATTTTTCGGTGTTAGCCAATTTCTCTCCCAGCAAATTAATAATTAATTACAGTAAATACAGGCTTAATTATCCATCCTTCAAACAAACAGCCACTTCTGCTGCATTAAAGTTCAAAGTAAACTGGAACAGGCTTTGGTTAAAGTGGCCTCTGTACAACAATGTAATTTTAGTCACCGTTTCTCTACAATCGATATTTCCTAAAAATCGTAAAATGCTTAAATGATTGAATCAATAAAAATGAATCTACTCTGTAAATCACAGCAGTTTCACAAATTACATATGACAGATCTATGAGTAAGCTTTTTCTGGCACAGGGAGGTATCAAACTGACTTCAAATGTTAGTCTAAGCAGACAGGCTGAGGTGAAATTTTAACCCTCAAGGATGGGGGCAGTTAGGAAGTAAAAACTTAAACTTTCTCAAACCCAACCACCTTCAACCTGCCCACTTCTAGTTTTAATGGGGGCAAGTTGGGGGTGGTGTGGGGGGGGGGGGGTGGTTGCAGGGGTGGTGTGGAATGTGACCAACCTACTGTCAGGAGGTGAGTAGGCCAGTAAAACCTTTTAAGGATTTTACCAAAATTCAATTTTTTTCCAAGGAGGCTGGGAACCTTGGGAACACCAGCAGGTCAAAGGAGGTGGGAAGGGCTAGATCCATGAGGCAAATGCATTTACAGCACTCCTTGTGGGCTAGGTAGAGCAAGACAGCTTCCTTTCAGTCTCTCAAACTAACCTATTTACAACCCTTAGGATCTCCACTTGTTCTCTCGCCACCACCTTCTTCTCTTCTTAGGCAGCCCCTCGGGAATGAGGATGACTTTCTTCCACTCCAGGGTTGTGGGTCCTTAGGTGAATCAATAGTCCAATTCTGGATCTGCACACTCTGCCACAGATGGAGCAGGTGGTGTTTGGTGAGGCGAGTGGGATGCTTGAATTTCCGAGCGCTCCTTCCGCTGTTTGCACTTGTTCAAATTGGCTGGCACTGTTGCGGATGCTTCTTCTCCACTTTGGGCGGTCTCAGGCAAGAGATTCCCACGAATCGGTGGAGATATCCCATTTTTTCTGGGAGGCTTTAAGGACATCCTTGTAGCGTTTCCTCTGCCCTCCTGCTAGCCTCTTGCCATGATGGAGCTCGGAGTAGAAAACTTGTTTCGGGAGTCTTGTGTCAAGCACGTGGACGATGTGGCCCCCCCAGCGTAACTGACTAGCCATGACCAGTGTCTCGATACTGGGGATGTTGGCCTGAGAGAGGACACTGATATTGGAGTGCCTGCCCTGCCACTGAATTTGCAAGATTTTGCGGAGGTACCGCTGGTGATATCTCTCTAGGGCTTTGTGATGTCTACCGTACAGTGTCTATGTTTCTGATGCATACAGGAGGGCAGGTAACACTGCGTCCGTGTAGCGGAGCCTGGTCTCCAACCATCTTGGCCATCCCTGCCATTGGACAAAGGCCTTGCTTCACTTGGATCATATGGTAGTCGGTGTGCAATGGCCACCCCATGTTAAATGAACCCACGCACAGGCATCTACCACCCCCATCAAGATAAATTTCAGGACCTGGAATATCAGGACTCTCATGGACAACCCCAGCAGCGACACACCTGAACGTCGCACAGCTATCATAACCCAAGAACTCCACTGCTACAACTTTGATATCGCTGCCCTGAGTGAGACATGGTGGGCAGGAGAAGGCCAGCTCAAGGAATAAGGTGGTGGATACACCTTCTTCTGGAAAGGTAAACCAGAAGAAGAGCTCTGACTTGATGGGGTTGGCTTCGCCATAAAAAATGAAATAGCCGACTGCCTCAGCGAGACCCCTTGTGAATTAAACGATCATTTCATGAACCTCCGGCTCACCCTAACCCAGAAACAGCATGCCACAGTCATCAGTGCGTGCGCCCCAACCCGAGAAGCAACAGATGAGGCCAAAGAGGAATTCTACTCCAGCCTTGATCACTTGCTGTCCCATGTTCCCAAGCTGATCCTCCTCGGAGACTTCAATGCCAGAGTTGGGAGGGACACAAACCTTTGGAAAGGTCCTCATCACAAAAGCATCTCTAACTGCTCCCGCCCCCACTACAATCTCTAACTGCCCCCATCCCAACACAATCTCCAACTTCCCAGCCATCCGTTCATTGACTGCTGTCTCTCTCCCACCCCAAGCTGTCTATCAAGTGGGAAACCTTTTAAAAAAATGTCTTCCTGAATCTGTGTTTCCCCTTCATAAAATACCCCCTACCCGACCTCACTCTCTTCCCGGATCCAAGTAAGTATTGGAGATAATGGTCATATTTGATCTAACATTTCTTCCTCAACCATTATCATTATCTCATGCTGTTTATTGAATCTTTTGTCTATAAAAAGGCAGTGACCTTCACCTTAACAACAGCCACCACACTCTGAAGTAATTTATTGTGTTGAAATGTCAGCCATTGCTCAGTGGGTAGCATCTCACCTCTGAGTTAGACGACTGTGGCTTTAAGCCCCATTCTAGGACATGAGAACAAGAATCAAGGCTGAATCTCCAGTGCAGGAATGAGGAAGTACTGCACTGTTGGAAGTGCCATCTTCCAGATGAGAAGTTAAACTGAGGCCCAGTCTGCCCTCTCAGGTGGATGTAAAAGATCCCATGACACTACTTCAACAATGAGCAGGGAAGTTCTCCCCGGTGTACTGGCTAATATTTATCCATCAATCAACATCACAAAAACAGATGATCTGGTCATTATCACATTGCTGTTTGTGGGGGTTTGCCGTATGCAAATTGGCTGCTGCAATTCCTACAGTGCATTAGTGGTTGCACTTCAAAAGTACTTCATTGGTGGTCATGAAAGGCGCTATATAAATGTAAGTCTTGCTTTCTTTGAAATGCTTTATAATATTTCTGAGAAATGTAAAAATGCCACATAAATGCAAGTCTTTCATTCTTATGAAGATAGTTTGCATCCTTACTCTTTTGCTCGTCTGTTATTTCCCCATAGTCCAGGAACATAGGAGCAGGAGTAGGTCATTTAGCCAGTCGAACCTTCTCTGCCATTTAATTAGATCAAGGCTGATCATCTACCTCAATTCCACTTTTCCATGTTATCCCCATATCCCTTTATGTCATTAGTATCCAGATAGCTAGATATTTCTGTCTTGAACATGGTCAATGATTGAGCTTCCACAGCCCTCTGGGGTAGAGAATTCCAAAGAATCACAACCCTCTGAGTGAAGAAATTCCTTCCCATCACAGTCTTAAATGGCCTGCCCCTTATTCTGAGAGTATGTCCCCTGGTTCTAGGCTCAGCAGCCAGGGGAAACATCCTATCTACATCCACCCTGTCACGCCCTGTAAGAATTTTGTAATTTTCAATGAGATCACCTCTCATTCTTTGAAACTCTAGAGAATACAGGCCCAGTTTCCTCAATCACTAAACTGATGCTAAGGTTTTAACGAATATAAAAGGTTGCCGTTGAGACAAAGAAGAGCTAAGTCTCAATAGGTAAACTAAAGACAAAATTTAGATCTATACAGAATATTGTGGGGAATGAAGTTTCTTTGATATTGTTTGCAGTTTATTGCTTGCAATTTTCTCCTTGCTTATACTGGAACTTTTGGCATTAATCTTATTTTCATTTTGCTTACCTCAAATCAGTTAATTGATCACAGGTATACTGCATTACTGTTCAAGAAGTAAACTCCCAGTTAAGCCAATTATTATGAGATGAACCTGACCAAAAAAAGCCGACCAACAATTTTGCTCACCTTTTTTTTTGCACACTAATTAGCGGTAATTTTAACCTAAATCATGCATCGGAAAATTGATGGGAATGGATGGGATCCCCATTTACACCCAGCTCGATTTCACTTTTGATCCAATCTCACGAGTATCCCACCGGTGTTTAGGTTATTGTTACCCCTTTAGTTCAAATTAGTTTTAAAACACCATAATTAGAATGGATGTTACACATTAGTTAGAAAGCAGTGTCTATTGCCTAGAATTTCCATGGGCTTCTCCCAATTTCTTGCTGTAACTTCTGCAGAAAGCCCAAGGAAATGGGCAAAATAGCCTTTTTGCGCCATTTCTCCAGGGCTTCCGCCAAACTTCTGGCAAAGTTACAGCAAGAGATGGGAAGAACGCTACAGAAATTCTCCTGATAGGTCAACGGTAATTCCTTGAAAAGACAAAGAGATAGAAATTGCATTAACAGTGACATGCTGGGACCAAACTAGGCACAAGGAAAAGTTCCTGTGCCGGAAGAGTTAGGCCTGGGGCCCTATTCAAATTTGTCCTCATGCCATATTTTAATTAAAAAAGCGACTGGGCCAATTGAAAGTGGCCTCACAAATTTAGCAGTGGGATCACCTCCAATGCAAATTGGTTTTTTTTGCTCCTATTTTGCACAATGAAAAGCGGGCATAACACATGACAATTTCTACCCCAGGCTGTTTTTGTATACAAATATCTCGGAAAAGAGTAAATTTGCAACTGGTAACAATCATAGTAATCGAAGGCCCAAAGAAATTGCATATTTACAATCTGTATTTCATGCTGTATGTTTCCATTGTCAGTCTTCAGAGTATTTATAAGTGTATAAATATTCCATGTATCACGGTCTTATCTGGGTCTTATCTGGCTGTGAGTTACATAGATGGATCAATGATTATGTACTTATCAGTCCTGCAAGGTCCCAATTCTGTACTTCAATAAACAGTCCAATTGCTTTATCCAAAAATATATTTTTTTTACCCAAGTTCTGCAAGGTACTTTCAAGTGATGCCATCCAATGTGGAGGAGCAGTTATATAATAAATTAAAAGCAAAATACTGCAGATGCTGGAAATCTGAAACAAAACCAAAAAGGGCGGTGAGTGCTTGGAACTTGCTGCTGGGGGAGGTGGTGGAAGCAGGTACGATAGTGACGTTTCAGAGGCATCTTGACAAATACATGAATAGGATGGGAATAGAGGGATACGGTCCCCGGAAGTGCAGAAGGTTTTAGTTTAGGCAGGCATCAAGGTCAGCGCAGGCTTGGAGGGCCGAATGGCCTGTTACTGTGCTGTACTGTTCTTTGTTCTTTGTGCTGAAAATACTCAGCAGGTCTGGCAGCATCTGTGGGAGAGAGAAGCAAAGTTAACGTTTCAGGTCTGTGACCTTTCATCAGAACTGGCAAAGGTTAGAAAAGAATTAGGTTTTAAGCAAGTGAGGTGGGGGAGAGAACAAAGGGGAAGGTGTTTCATAGGGCAAAGGGAGAATAAAACATAGCTGTCCTTGGACAAAGGCAAGGTTGAGGAAAAAGGAAGACATGTACAAAGTGCTGTTGTGGAAGGCTGCATCATCAGAACAGGTGCATCAGAGAAGAGAAATTGGGAGAATGGAATGGAGTCCTTACATGAAGCAGGGTGTGAGGAAGTGTATTCGAGGTAGCTGTGGGAGTCAGTAGGCTTATAATGAATATTAGTGGAAAGAGCCATTCGCTGATTCATTCCTCAGGGCAATGCCTTGACCAATCAGAGTCAGGCTGCCTGGTTTAAATTTCAATAAAATCTTGGCAGTTAACTGTCAGTCACCGTAAACTGGTGCATTTTCCATGGCAATGCCTCTATCAATCAGAGTCCACTTGCCAAACAATCACCACTCTCTTCTCATATTGTATAAATTTGTTGCTTCCCTTGCATTGGTATTCTTGCGAATTGTCCAGATGAGTGCAAGACAAAGAGCTTCGACAAAATGTTTTTGTTTTCAGCAATACTCAAGTTCTGTACTATCAAATGATTATTCATAAAGGGTTCATTGTTCATCCATGACACGTTATCCCAGATTGGGCTTCAGGTCCCTAAGGCGATAGGAAGTGAGGGTTTTCTCAAGAAAAGATACTGCTTCTGTTAAAGATGAAGAAAATGTTTCTAGCATGAGCTCAAATTGTAATGATGGCAACCACGGCAGGAACCTATTCAGTTGATAATGTGAGGGATCTCACAATGCCATTTGGAAGTCACAAGCCATTTAACCAACAGTAAAGCAATGCCAGTGAAAGAATTTGATGATTTAAGTACTTCAGTCATCTTAAATCTTCTAAAATAACCAGCCTCTGGCTGTAGCGTAACTACATCACAGTAATCTTTCAACAACACTCACCTCCTGCCAAGAGGAAGACATTCCAGGACATCCACATATATTTAATAAAGATCGGGTATCAGAATTACACTGCCAGAAACATCAGAGGATTCTGCGTAAATCCAAATTAATCTTTATGGTGACAAACATGGCATATGTAGCATTTCAGTTACAATATTCTAAGACTAGAGCTTGATGCAGCAAAATGCCGGATGCAGTACATGATATCATCTAATTTTATTCATTCTCACACAGTCCTCCTGAACAGGACCAAAGATACCTTTGATAAATAAATTCAAACATCTCTAACTTGGTGGTATAAGACGTTGGCTGCATAAGATGTTCTTTTCAAAAAAAGTTATGATTATTTTCTAAAGCACCCAGCTTTCTACATCTAAAATCATAATAAAAATGGAAAGGGGATGCATGATTGAGGTAATCTTTCATTAAATTAAAACAATTCCTGTCCCCCTGTGCTTCTCTGATGTAATTGTAGGTCACCTCATTCTTTCCAGCGTATTTCTTAATTATTTATTTTTAATATAAGACTGCACCATAGTGGGACTCACGATGATAAACATAAGATTAGATGTGTGTTTTTGTTCACATTGCATTTCTCCTTTATCCATTATGCTCTGAAGGATGTCACTTATACAGTGGTGCTGTTTCACAAGAGCCCTCTGGTACCTCATCCAAGTGACCACAGACCAGACAGATCTTATTTTCCTCCCGATGACGGGTTTTGCAGTGGGGTGGGGGTGAGGGTCGGGGGGGGGGGGGGGGGCCAGAGAATCGGAGCTGCATCGGCCACCATAGAACCAGATGCCGGTATTGCCAGTTCTGATTCTCCTAGGGGCAGGATAGGCTGACACCAGCCTTCCCACCCAGAAGCCATTTGAGGCTATTAACGTCCACTCAAGGGTCTCTTCCTTCTGCCGCTGGGATCTTGCCAGCAGCAGGAGAGGGGGGCCTCCACTGAACGCCCACACTAACCCCCACCCCCATCCCAGGACCATTCGGAGTGGCCGTAGCAACCCCACCTCACCTACCTCTTCTCCAGGGTTCCAGCACTGGGCCTGGGTCCGAGGCTTCTGCAGTACTGGCAGTGGCCACCGCTCCCAGTGGCACTGCTGAGCTGCCAGCCCTTTGATTGGCAGGCAGCTCTTCGGAGCGGGATCCCTATCCGTTTTAAGTCTTTATAGGGGCGAGGATCTAGCCTCCTTAAACTTTCACCCCAAAAGATCAGAGAATCGCTCCAGGGGGCTGAAAAAAATGCAGATACAGGGTTCCCTCCACCTTTTCGGCCTAGCGCTGACAGCCCCGCCTCCTGCACAAAATCCAGCCCCATTTGTGGGAACCTAGAGTGTGAGTGTTAGTAGTCTGTCCAATCGTGGAAGATTATACATGTGCTTTGTTGGGAATTACAGCAGCTATCTCTCTGTATCACAGTGGACTGGGAAGCATACAGGTTCCTCCATTCCTATTGCACTGCTGCTGAACAAGTTGTGCAGATCTGCTGAAGCTTCTAAAATGACACTGGTACACTCCAAAAACAATGAATGTCAAACTATTAATTTCATTGGCAAATAAAGTGTTGACTACTCTTACAAAAGTAATTACAATGGTCCCAAATCCCAGTGACAGGTGCAGATTGATTCATATTGCTGAAATTATTACAAACAAAAGAAAACTGGTCAATCAAAATATACCTATAATAAATGGGTGGCACAGTGGCGCAGTGGTTAACACCACAGCCTCACAGCTCCAGTGACCCAGGTTCAGTTCTGGGTACTGCCTGCGTGGAGTTTGCAAGCTCTCCCTGTGTCTGCGTGGGTTTCCGCCGGGTGCTCCGGTTTCCTCCCACCTCCAAAGACTTGCAGGTTGGTAGGTAAATTGGCCATTGTAAATTGCCCCTAGTGTAGGTAGGTGGTAGGAGAATGGTGGGGATGTGGTAGAGAATATGGGGTTAATGTAGGATTAGTATAAATGGGTGGTTGTTGGTCGGCACAGACTCGGTGGGCCGAAGGGCCTGTTTCAGTGCTGTATCTCTAAATAAATAAAATAAATAAAAAACTGTCCTTTCACACTGCTCAAGTTGTGAAATTGCTACTTGATGAGTATAACTGGTCTAGGCTATTGCAGAACTTTCCCACAATTGTTACACAAAATATAAAAGTGTCAAATTAACCAGAAACCTCAAATGTTTATAAAGAGAAGAGAATTGAGAGTTCTAAAAGGTGATTGTACTATCCCACTTAAAGAGAAGTGTTATTCCTCAGGCAGGAGGTTACATTGCACTTGTCAAAACCAGAAAACTCCAATGATCCGGTGATACACAAGCTATACTTGTTGAATAACTTTTAACTACAGTGGTAAATGTCATGAGTTTATTATTAAATAATTAATGGAATTGGGATTCTTGAATGGATCTGAGCAGATAAATTAGAACAGGAAGATTAAACATTACAAGGTGATTTGGAAATTAATATTCCAAAACGCAAATTAAATCAGACCAAAGCATATATGAAATTGCAAGAAACGTATTTTCTTTTACTGGATTTTAATATGAAATATTATTGTATAGCAGTCAGTGGCAGCCTGGCTTAATTCAGTTTTAAAGATGTGGGTTCAAGCCCCATTTCAGAACTTGAGCACATAATTGACTTGCAAGACTTGCAGGTTGGTAGGTAAATTGGCCATTGTAAATTGCCCCTAGTGTAGGTAGGTAGGTGGTAGGAGAATGGTGGGGATGTGGTAGCAAATATGGGATTAATGTAGGATTAGTATAAATGGGTGGTTGCTGGTCAGCACACATTCAGTGGGCTGTATCACTCTATGACTCAGGGTAGTAGTCATTTAATGTTCCCAGTGTACAATACAATAATGAGAAAAGAAATCCATGTTTAAAAGTATTACGTATGTTCTTTTGAAAATAAGTATAATTGAACGAAATGCAAGATATCATGTTAATAAAGCATTTAACACTGATGCAGAATGCAAACTGTGGATATTCCATTGTCAGCATTTGTTGGCACTGATAAAAGTAAAAACCCACAATGCATTGAAATTATTTAATGATTTTTTCATTTCGGACAAATATTTCCTCATCCTGATAGGATTCCTATTTTTGGGCAGTGCTACCCAGGTTCAGTCCCTTGCGGTGGGAAAAGAGGGACTGATCAACAATGGAAACTGATGGTGTAACGGTTTTAATCCAATAAGCTATCTGATCATTCTTTTGGCTTCCACTAACTTGCATACTGGTTGACATTTTGGGCTGACTTTTACAGACCACTCCTCTCCTCCCCCGACATTGGGGTTGTGGTGGGGGGCCACAAAATATCTCCAGGAGAGGCCCTCCACGGACCTCGATGTCAGGAAAGTCCAGCCCAATATTGCCGGCAGCGGAGAAGCCTCGTGACAGCCCCCCGCCGCTTGGTGACAGAGCCCAATTTAAATATTTAAATTAATTTAAATAAATGAATTAAATACCTTCTCGCTCCCGCCATCTGTCCCAGAGCGATATTGGTGCTGGTGGCCGGCACTCCCCTGCCTAAGGATCACCATAGAGTCACAGTCATCTCATTGGTGTAGGGGATGGTGGGAAGGGGTCAAGTGTAATGTTGATGCACTTTGGGGGGTGGCAGGGAAGAGAGCAGATAATTATGGCTATTGGGGGTGGGAGAGGGCCAGCATCAATTAAATTTTTTTAAATGAACCTATCTTTAAATATTTAAATTGTAATGGAGGGCTCGAGCCCTTTAAAATGGAGTCAGCACCTGCACAAGGACAGCTGACACCATTGCCGGGGATGGATAGCCCGGCCCCTCCACATCATTGATGTAGACATATCACCGCGGCCTGCGCGGGGCAGACCACCATTGTTTTCGCTCGCCATCGATCTCGGCGGCGCGACTATAAATTTTAGCCCTATGATACAGCACTGCAACAAAAACAGAAAACAAATGCTACATCTTTCTGCTGGTGTCTCTCATCTGTTAGGCAGATCTGCTGCTTCATTGAAGTTTACAAACCAAGGAAGTTACAGCCCGAGGTGACATCCAGTACAATTAAACAGATATAGAATCATCTGTCATGTATGACAGGTGTATTCCTAAGAAATGCTGTTTGAAGTTTTGAACATTAAATTAGAAGCTTTCTGATCTTTAGTTTTTTAATAAGGTTCTACGCTGCACTAATAGGTTACTAAATTAGCCGCTTACTTTTTTTATTTTTATGGGAAACTATACCGAAGTTTAGGTCATTCCATATTAGATGTTAGCTATGACATAGTGGTAGCACTGCCCTTCAAAAATCAAACGACCATGCATTCAAATCCCATTCTCCATACTTGAATTCAATCTGTGCAGGCATTTTTAAGGCCACATCTACTTTCTCAGGTAGGTGTAAAAAAACCCAAAACATTATTTAAAGAAGCGTAGGAAGTTCTCCTGGACACTATTTATCACATAACCAATTTCAGTGTTGTACTGCGATGCGTTCCTAAATCCTCTTTAAATGACCACCACAGGCTTTATATTCAGATTCAACACAAACATTATTTATTGCCTTACTTACCTACATTACATGATCAAGGTACAGGTCTTTTCCTCACTAGTATATACCTGCTCACTGTTTTAAAAAAAACATGTGCTAAGTCTATGTCTCACACTGATATCTCCTTTGATATGTCTGATGATGTCATCAGTTGCATCAGTGGCCTGACCTCTTAAAGGTACAGTTTCTTAAAGGTGAAGTCACCACTGCACTATCTTACACCAATATCACTAAAACAGAGTATCTGGTCATTTGTCACATTGCTGTTTATGTAGGACCTTGTTCTGCGTAAATTAGATGCAATATTTCCTGACATTACAACAACAATTTGCATTTGCACAACACAGTAAAGCATAGTAAGATGCCCTAAGGCACAAGCAGGAATGTTATCAAACAAAATTTGACAACTGTGACTACACTTCAAAGGTATTTCATAGACTGTGAAGTACATACGGATATTATGTGCTCACTGACCTATATTGGCTCTCAGTCTGGCAACACCTCACATTTAAATTCTCATCCTTTTTTTCAAATCCCTCCATGACCTTGCCCCTCCCTAACTCTGTAGCCTCCTCCAGCTCTACAACCCCAGAAAAATCTGTGCTCCTCCAATTCTAGCCTCTTGAGCATCCAAGATTTTAATCACTCCACCATTGGCGGCCATGCCTTCAGCTACCTCAGCCCTATGCTACGGAATTCTGTCCCTAAACCTCTCTGTCCCTCTAGTTCTCTCTTTTTAAGAGTCCCCTTAAAATCTAGCTCTTGGACCAAGGTTTTGGTAATCTGTGCTAACATCTCTATGTGGCTCAGTATTAATGCTCCTGTACAGCACCTTGGGATGTTTTACTATTTTAAAGGCGCCATATATATGCAAGTTGTTGTTTTTGTCTTGAGGCCATGAAATCATTATATAAGTTCCTATTGAAGAGGAAAAAAAAGATTGACAGGTGAGCAAGGAGTCAGTGTTGTAGCTCCCTGCTTTCATTAATGAACTCTTCATTTTACTATAAAATCAAATGAATAAACCAAAGCATTGACCGACTCAATTTACATACAATAAGTCACTGTGGACTGGTGCACTTTCCACCTTTCTGTAACTGCAGGGGATGTATATCATCCTGTATTCTAATACTGCATCTTATTGCATTTAATTTAACAGAGCCATTTCTCTGGGCCAAATTAAGAAGAGTGCCCTGATGCTGATTACATAACTTTCCAATTAACTGTAATGACTGAGCTGCGAGTCAAGGGTACCTTGAAGCAAATTATCAAAAGCTAATTGGTGCCATCTAACAGTCCAATTGTAGTTGCATATAGATTTGCAGTTTTAACATCCCACATAAATCAGCTGATAGTGTGCTCTTCAGCAGCTGTAGTGTTCCCGTGCATTGCAGAGTGGTGTGATGTTCAGACTCAGATGCCCAATGCATGTCATAGTATGTGTCAGAAATGCTTTCAGTACTGAGAACCTGTGCATGTGTTGTGCACCAGGCTCATTAAGGGGCTAAAACATATGGTAATTGGAGCAAAGTCTCAATGTTTCTGGAGCACCTGAACAGTGCTCCAGATGCTTAGTGCCTGCATAAAACAAGTGCTGGAAGGGAGCTTCTATCTTTTGTGTTAGATGCTAGTGTTTGCTGGGAGTAGGTGCTGTGATGTTTTAAAACTATTTCAATGTTTCTTTCTTGTATAGTTGTTTAATTAATTTGCTACTTTGCTTTATAGCTTCTTTGCTACTTTACCATTTAGCTTTTTTGACAGAAGTACATTCCAAGCAACCATGATAATCTTTGCTACATCTTCAGTGAACACTGATGTGTTGCTTAGCTTGACCAATGTGCCTATCCATGCCCCTTTGGAAAGTTACCAGCAGCAGGGAAGTGGCTTCCATTTCTATCGTATATCAGGATTTCCCACAGTCTTCACTCTTGTGCTTTCACACTCCCATGTCCTGACATATCAGGGAGTACTACAGTACAAACCAACCAGGATGTCAAAGATTCCTGCTGCGTCTTGCACAACATTGATCAGCCTGTTTCTGGTGATGCCACCAAGATTCAAGAAATAAACTAGGATTGCTGTTTAGGACTCAATAATGAGCTTGTGATTGACTGTAGTACTTGGGTGAGACCAGTACATTCAGAGCACACTAATTAGTTCTGGTCCTGTATCTCAGTCCTATAGAGTTGCTTGTGAAAATTCTAGTTGATCAGTGAGATATCCCAAGAACAAAAAAGGCTAATTGGGGATCACACTGTACAGTTCCATTCCATATTGTTGTTGAATTTAATCATCCTGTCTGTACCCCAATAACTGAGTCCCAGGTGTTGCTGAATCCATACACAGAGTCAGCGTAGAACTGCTACATATTGAGGAATTGACCATGAGGAAGACAACTCTCCTAGTAAAAGGCACCAGGTAACTCTGCAGATAATGTGCCTGGACCAGGGACTTGGACGCTTATCATTATGAATATAAGGAGATGCATGCCCCTCCCTTGCAAGAAACTTCCATGTTTTCTATAAACACTTCAGTAACATATAATAGAATTATAGAATGATACAACACAGAGGCAGGCCATTTGGCTCCTTGTGTCTGTGCTGGCTCTTTGGTAGAGCTATCCAATTAATCCCATTCCTCTGCATTGTCCCCCGAGCCTTGCAATTGTTTTCCCCCTTCAATATTTATCAAATTCCCTTTTGAGAGTTACCATTAAATCTGCATCTACCATCCTTTCAGCCAGTACATTCCAGATCACAACTAATAACATTAGTAAATACCCACCTTTATTGTTATGATAAAAGCAAAATACTATGGATGCTGGAAATCTGAAATAAAAACAGAAATGCTGGAAATACTCAGCAGGTCTGGCAGTATCTGTGGAGAGAGAAGCAGAGTTAACGTTTCAGGTCAGTGACCCTTCTTCAGAACTGTTATGATGTTCACTGCAGACTACAGTCACTCCCCCATCAGGTAACGGAGTTCCCTTCAGTGTTCATACCTTTGAACTCTCCTTGTGCATTGTCTTTGAAAGGGATATGCCTACCTGAACCTTAAATAAGTCAGACATTAGCAGATTAACCTGAAGCAGCCAAATTAAGGTTACAAATTCTCATGCTAATGACACAAAAATAATTGGTTAAAAGAAAGTCTAAAAGTTCCCTGTAATTTATTTTCTTCCAAATATCCAGACACATAGTTTGATGTTCCCAAATATTTTCATTTTGAAATTCCATTGCAGAGAACACACTTGCCTTCTCCACAAACTCTAATCTCCTGCATTTGCAAGCAGGGCAGATGGTGCCTGTGCCTTGGCAGATAACAAGGGGCACAGACTGTGCTGGCAGCTCAGCAGTGGCTCTGCCAACAACATATCGTATGGTGTTTTCATAGGCAAACAGTAAAACTGATTAAAAATATACATCAATGCATATAAATGTTGGTTATTTATTTCTTTGGAAACATTTGGAATGATTTATATTTCTGTTTATAGAAAAGGCCATAAAATTTTTGATAAAAAAATTCCATTAGTGCTTTCACCCTCTTAACAGTGCAGCTGCATTTATATGGGCAGTAAATGAGCGCTCCGCAGCTAGTAAAAAAGAATTAAACTGTGCTGTACATCTGGGAATTACCATGAGCCAATGTTGTTCATGCAAATTTAATGAGTTTTTATTACAGATCTGAAATCCAGTTTCCTTCACGGTGTTTATATGGTTATTAAATTTGTTACATGATGTTTTGGCAATATTCCTGACCCAGATTGTTAGGGATTTAGTCACAATCTTGGCAAGCCTATAACATGCCAGCTTTGGGCACTTTGTAATCATACTTTTTCTGTCTATTTTACACTTTGGATTATTTTCTAACCATTTTCGGTAGTGCATTACTAAGCCACACTGGGCTGTGTGTTTGCCAGTGCATCATTATGTTTGCTAAAGTGATTGATAATTTAAATACAGGATGGCTTTAAACTAAAATGGTCTAATTTAACAGGGCTGATAAGCAAAGGCCCAGAAATTCAGGTGAGCCCATTTTCAGGTGCATAGGGGATGGTGGTGGGTTGGGGTGGGGTGGTGTGCAAGCGTAGGTTTCTTTCCTTGCACCTACATGATGAGCCCCGAGGCTCAGGGGATCGGATCAGTGGTTGGTTGTTCAAATGCAGTTTTATTGACCTGAAGCGCTTGCTTAGTTTCCCTATCCACAGATGCTGCCCGACCTGCAGTGAATTTCTGGCAATTTGTGTTTTTATTTCAGATTTCCAGTATCCACAGTATTTCACTTTTATCCCTAATTCTTCTTTGACTTAAGACTCTCGAGCCATGGTATTTTGTGCCTTTGCTGATGGCAAGAAACCTCGCTGGTAATGAGCACAAATCGAGAGAACCAGACACCAATCATTGGACTTGGAATTGCACTATATTTTGCAATGTGCGATTTTTGGGGCAGTGTGCGGTGGCAGAGTCATAGATAAGTCTCAGTAATATTGAGTGTTTATTTAACTTTGTTCCCTCCCTGAGTTTCACAAGGCTTTGCCCACAGCGCACACCTCACTCATTTTTAATGGTCTGTTGGGAGTGTTGGGATTTAGGCTGTTCAAGCAAATTTCTTAGAGGGAGATGATTGCCTGAGCTGCTGTTAAAAGTATTTCCTTTTTTGGTCTTTCCAAATAAGTTTTTCTCCATACATCGGTTGGTTTTGCTGCGTTATCTGCTGTCATTTTTGGGGTTTTTTTTGCTTCCGGTATCCTCGGGTGCATGCTCTGCTCAAACTTGCCGAAATATGGATCAGGGTCATGAAATAGTTGTCGGGCATTTCAATAGCAATACCTGTTTTAGGCAGCTGCCAGGATGGCTAAATATTGCCCAATCTAATATACCATTTGTATGTGGGACCTCGCCCTGTGAAATTGGTGCTTTTTGCCCCACAAGTATGGCTTCCAATTTGATCCCCTACAAACCTGGCTTCAGAGCTTACTGTCAAGGGTTAAGGAATTCTATCACAGTACCGGAGTTCATAAGACAATAATCGGACCCCACACACCCCATTTGTGTCCAGAAGGCTAAACTCTGGAATTGAACCTTCATTGCAGTTGTAGTGCAAGGTTTCTTTATCTTGGTAGTTTAACAAAAAATGATCCAAAGAATGATGGAATAGTTTCTTCTATAATAGCTACAGGGCAGCACAGTGGAGCAGCAGTTAGCACCATAATCTCACAGCTCCAGTGACCCAGGTTCAGTTCTGGGTACTGCCTGTGCAGAGTTTGCAAGTTCTCCCTGTGACTGTGTGGATTTCTGCCAGGTGCTCTGGTTTCGTCCCACAGCCAAAGACTTGCAGGGTGATAGGTAAATTGGCCATTGTAAATTGCCCCTAGTGTAGTGTAGGAGAATTGTGGGGATGTGGTAGGGAGTATGGGATTAATGTAGGATTACTATAAATGGGTGGTTGATGGTCAGCACAGACTCAGTGGGCTGAAGGGCCTGTTTCATTGCTGTATCTCTTTATAACTATCTATAATCCTGATTTCAGGAAATGATGCATCAAAGTGCTTTCTATCATTGTTTACATAAATTTGTAAATGTTAATGTAATAAATTACATTAATTATAATTGGAGAAATGTCTAATTTTAGAACATTTCTCATTTGGCAGTATCCCCCACATTAATAAAAAAGAAAGCCCATGTTTGTTCAGGGTCTATCGACATCACAGTCAACCAATGAATTGGAGGCAAGGTAGGGCTTATGGCAGCACTCAGTGCAAGCAGTCTATTTACCTATCAAACAGCGTCTATTTAAACAGCACACTACAGCAAACAGTCTACAGAGTATGTTTAAAAAGAGTCTTTACGAACTACAGCAAACAGAACTCATGACCGAAATTGCAGCAACATCTCCCCAATAAAAGAAGGGTAACATCTCCAGCAGAATGCAGTGAACAGAGGATTGAATCGTACAAATTATGTATGTAAGATTAATCCCAGTCACCTGCAGCAGTAATTGACAGGAAATTACCCAAATTATCTTCATTCTGGCCAGGTATGGTGGTGTCACTAAATGCAGCCAACTCTGTTCTGCAAATTAAGGTGTTGTAATGCATAGCAGTCCTGTTGGAGTTCAGTTATATGTGATTTCACACCAATAAATTTTCAGAAATGATATGATGCTCTGAATAATATTGAAGTGTTGCATATATTCTATTAAATTCTGTACCAGCACGAATGAAACACAGCAGGACTGTAGCAAGTGCCGGAGAATGCCAGAGACAAAATTATATAAACCTTGCTGATTAGCTATTAGCTAAAGCAAATGATATCATTTTCTTTTTTGACTATCGTCTGGTCTTTTTCAAATCCTTTGCATGCCAGCTACTGCTCATAATCTCTATGGAGCTTTTCAGTGATGCTACCACCAAGAGGGAGCCTGCTTAATTATAGTGAATCATTATGGAACCATCACCTCAATTAAGTCGACTGAGCAAAATTAATTTGGCGCTTTGAAAAATGAGCATGGAAAAAATTAGCAAGCTCATTTTTATTTTTAAACAGAATGGGGTAAAAGCAATCCATTTTGGACATGTTATGCTATCTGTTGTGGTCACAACGTTGTAAAGTTCCACTTCATCTCGCATTATATTCAATGCTCTATCTACACTATCACTGAGCATCAGAATGACCTCTGAAGGTCAAAATAAATGTAAAAGTGTGGTGAGCCGAGTGGCACAACTGCTTCAAGTACCCTTGACCTTTCTCCTTGAACAGCCATTATAAAACCTGTTATGATATTGGTGAATTAACAATTTACTCAATTATATCAGAGAGCCTGCATTTTGGGATAGGTCAGAGATGCTGAGTGTGACATCACTGATAAATAATAATGGCATATGTATTCCTACTGCTGATCTGATGAAAATATTTGTGGCGGCAGGCAGTTTTGGGGTGGGCGGTTTAGTCAAGAATGCTTCTATTTCTAATCCTGCTGGGTTTCCCACTTTGAATAAGGAAGGGAAGAATCCCTACATTAATTGCCACAGCACAGCATGGGCAGTGGTGTTGGCTGTAGGAATTCTTCACATTATAAAAAAGTGTCCTGCTTTACCCCTGGTGTTAGATAAAATTCTCACCTCAGGAGGTTATGAATTTAAGTCCCAGTCCATAGGTTTGAGCAGAAATATCTAGGCTGACACTCCAGTGGAGTACTGAGGGAGTGCTGCACTGTCACCTTTCAGATGAGACATTAAACCAAGGCCTCTTCTGCCCTCTCAGGTGGATGTAAGAGGACCAGGGAAGCTTTCCCCGCTGCCCTGGCCAATATTTTATCCCTCAACCAACATCACTAAAACAGATTATCGGGTCAATGGTCACATAGCTCTCTGTGGGATCTTGCTGTGCTCAAATTAGCTGCATTTTTTGCATTGCAACAGGAACTGCACTAAGTACTTTATTGGCTGCAAATTTTCTTTGGGGTAATCAATCATTCTGTGAACAATTGCACCAGGTAATCAGAAGATCACAAGACAGTTTTTTTTTCACTTATTCATACATGGGATGTGGGCATTGCTGGTGACACCAGTACTTATTGCCTGCTCTTAATTGTCCTTGAGAAGGTGGTGGTGAGCTGCCTAACTGAACCACTGCAGTCCATGTGGTGAAAATACTCCCATAGTGCCGGTAGGTAATAACAGCACCTAAGAAAGATCTGAGTGTCACACTACATCAGCATTCATTGTTTGTTTAATGATACCAAGATTTCCACATCCATTACTCTATCTGGGAGTTCATTGACTCCTCCTTGTTTAAAGAACAATTTCCTGACAACAGTCCCAGATTTTCCATTAACTAGTTTGACTCTATGGCCTCAATTTTAATTCCCACTCTGACAGGTGGGAAAGGGTCAGGTTAAAATATCGGAATCAAGTACCCCATACCCAACCCGACCCCATTCCCAGTCAATGTAATATTAATGCTGGCAATTCAGGCCCTGAACGAGGCTCCTGCTAAAAGAAAACAAATTTATATTGTGCTTTTAGCAAACGCAGGGCATCCCAAAGTGCTTTCCAGCCAATGAAGTACTTCTGAAGTGTTGTAATGTAAGAATGATCAGATAATCTTTTCTTTTGTGATGTTGATTGAGGGATAAATATTGGCCGGCTCTCCAAGGATAACTCCCCTGCTCTCCTTCAAAATAGTGCCTTGGGATCTTATACACCCACCTGAGAAGGCACATGGGAGCTCAGTTTTATGTCGCGTTCAAAAGACGGCACCTCTGACAGTGCAGCATTCCCTCAGTAATGCACTGGAGGATCAGCCTAGATTTTTGTGCTCAAGTCCTGAAGTGGAACTTGAACCCACAACCTTCTGACTAGGCGGCAAGAGCATTACCAATTGAGCTCTGGTTTACAGGCGTGGACCTAATTAATATGCAAAAGTCACAACCCAATGATGTAGTTTGTGCACAACTTATTTTTAACCTCAATACAGGGGGAGTTCTACAAGGTGTGCTGCCCGGCAACAGCAGCATGTCAGGGGCAGCCGACTGGCCAGAAGAGGCCCAGATAAAAGTTAGCATTTTGCCTGGTTTTAAGCTCTTTGTTGGTCAAGAGGAGCAGAATGCTCACTCCAGGCCTCACAAGGAAATCCTCAGCCTTCCCAGTTCCTGATTGCAACCATCACTAGGCTCCCACCTCCTGATCATGACCTGGATTCTTGTTCCTACTTTCTCCCAATCGTAGCCAGAGACTCCCGCCCCCTATCCTGTCTGGAAAGTTCCACCTGTCCCTGGCTGTGACTGCTTGCTGCTAAATTCCTGCTCCTGCCCACTGTCCAGGCAGTCAATCTGGCTGAATTGTCAGGCGGGTGCCTGCACAGAATTATTCAGTGTTAGTCTATTCTAGAAAGTGATAACAAAAGTCTAGGAGCCATTAATGCCTTTAACTCTTCATGTATGTGAACATTGGATGATTGCAGGCAGAGGCTTGTTTACCATGAGTTTTCAAATTATTCTTAATGCTTGCAAGGAGTGGGGCGAGAATCTTTAAAGGGTTGCTTGAAGTCAGTAATCATTCCTCTTCTAATGATGTATCCAAACAGGGCACTCGTACAGATTCTGGAAATAATGATAAAATTTTTCATGCAATATTTCATAAAAGGACCATGGAAAGAATAAATGTTTCAAATTATAATGAGAAAGAAAAAAGGAACAAATTTAATCATTCTGAAAATCCAGAGCACGAGAACTTCTTTGAAAAGGAAATATAATCAAAATCTGATAAGACGTCTTGGCTTAATATCATAATTCACTTTGCTCCACAAATGTAAAACAGGGCTTTTTTACTTATTCGGTACAATGAAGGAAAGAACAGCAAATTGATTTAAAACACAATGTCATCTTGCCCCAAGGATGTGATATTACAGGCCTAGCAGATTTCTTAAACTTGTCATAAGACTGTAGAGGATACTCTCAGCAGCATTTTAAATTTGATCATTTATTTTATTCAGCTGTTCGAAGAGGGAGGATGGGTGCTCAGAGCTGTTCTGTGAAAAAGCAGGATTCATTCCTGCCCTCCACCCTATCGCAGATCTTCCCTTTTGTTCTTCCTCCCCTCCTCTTCCCCCATTTCCCTGCCTCTGTACTTACTTAAAAACTGTTACATCTCTAATCTCTTCCAGTTCCGAATAAAAGTCACGACCTGAAATGTTAACTCTGTTTCTCTCTCCACAGATGCTGCCAGACCTGCTGAGTGTTTCCAGCATTTTCTGTTTTTATTTCCGATCTCCAGCATTGGCAGTATTTTGTTGCCATGTATTCTGTGTTTTTCTCAGAATTATGCAGTATAATCCTCTTACATGTGTCTCCTGTTTCAATAACATTTTATACACTTATCTAGAGCACACAGTTATTTTACCATTAGGGTTAAATTATAGAATACAGCTTTAGCTGTAGTATTCAAAGGGGAAAAGGTCAGATTACGGCTTCATAAGTGATATGGGTTTTATGTAGAGAAGAAATTGAAATGGTTTGAATGGACCTTGAGCACAACCATCAGGAAAGACACAACAGTCTGCAGCCCTTTTCTACAGAAAAGAAAAGACTAAGAGGTGACCGAATAGAGGTCTTTAAAATTATGAAGGGGTTTGATAGGGAAGACGTAGAGATGATGTTTCCACTTGCAGGGGAGCCCAAAACTAGGGGCCACAAATGTAGGGTAGTCACTAATAAATCCAATAAGGAATTCTGGAGCAATTTCTTGACTCTGGAAGTGGTGAGAATGTGCAATGTGCTGCCCATGGAGTGGTTGAGGCAAGTAGCATAAATGCATTTAAGGGGAAGTTATATAAGTACAGGAGGTAGAAAGGAATAGAAAAATATGATGATAGGGTTTGATGAAGTAAGATGAGAGGCTCATGTCGAGCATGAACACTGGTATAAAACACTGGTTCGACCTCAACTGGAATATTGTATCCAGTTCTGGGCACCACCCTTTAGGAAGGATGTGAAGGCATTAGAGAGGGTGCAGAAAAGATTCACAAGAATGGTTCCAGGGATGAGGACCTTCAGTTACATGGATAGATTGGAGAAGCTGGAGCTGTTGTCCTTGGAGAAAAGAAGGTTGAGAGGAAATTTGATAGAGTTGTTCAAAATTATGAAGGGTCTGGGCAGAGTAGATAAGGAGAAACTGTTCCTGTTGGCAGTAGGGTCGCAAACCAGAGGACACTGATTTAAGGTGATTAGCAAAAGAAGCAACGGCGACATGAGGAAAAACATTTTTACACAGCGAGTCATTAGGATGTGGAATGTACTGCCTAAGAATGTGATGGAGACAAAGTCAATTGTTGCTTTCAAAAGGGAATTGGACAATTATCTGAAGAGAAAATACTTACGGGGAAAGGGAAGGGGAGTGGGACTAGGTGAGTTGCTCTTGCAGAGAGGTGACACGGACATAACGGGCCAAATGACCTCCTTCTGTGCTGTAACCATTCTATGATTCTATAGTCTTTTGGGCTGAATGGCCTGTTTCTGTACTGTAAACTCTATGTAATTCTATGTAATGAACGTCCCAATATGAGGCCTGTTCATTGTGATAAGCTGCTAGTGTTGCATTTGACTTAAATACATGACATTCACATTGGTAACAAACTGAGAAGATTGAGGTCCTCTTCTACCATCGTGTAGTCCCATCATTCTGTATTTATGCACTTCTGAGCTTTGATGGCCTCTCATTTTTCCAGCACTCATAAAAAGGCAAGTACCTGAGGAAAACACATTGACTGCTCATGAACAGTGATTCACTGCATTTGGAAAGCTTTCACCTAAAAGTTATTCTGATTAGAACGTATTATACCAAGTACCAATAATAGAGGAAGCAATTTGAGTCTGGAAATCATACAACATTTGCTATCATTTATAACATCATGGGCTTGGTCAGTTGTACGGTGGAGAAAATAAAGGCCGTCTGGACCTGTTCTGTAGAATGGCAACGCAATCAATTCTGATGAGCGAACAAACAACTCAAGCAAAGCTCCAGCTGTTTATAATTATTAGAACCCAGCGATGTATCATAGTCGGCAGCACCAAGGTTTTTAGCTTAAATAAATACTGTAAACCCTTTCTAAACTATAAACCTTTCAGTTAATCAAAGCCATGGTGTAAGCAACATATTCATTTCAAAGGGTTAGAGTCTCTTCATTATAGTTCGTTCCGAGTACAGCCTGGCCAATGTTCCTCAGGCAAACCTGGCCTGACCTGATTGTTATCTCAGCTTCTTTGTTCAAGTCAAGAAAGGGTAGTTTCTTCTATTTGGAGGTTCAAACTGTGAATGTTGTTATCCATGCTCGTAAATGTTGGTTAAAATGTACTGCAGCTGTATTACATTGCAGACAAGCAGTTTCACCTACTTTAAGAAGCTTCATGCACCACAGGTATTCTTAAGTAATAATACCCCTTAATAAAGATTAAAGCGTTTTCGGCAAATTCATGCACTGTTCCATATATTTTCACCCTACCATTGCCGACTGTGCTTTCATAGGAACATAAAAACTTAAGAAATAGCATAAGTAGGCCATTTGGCTCCTCAAGTCTGCTCTACCATTCAATAAGATCATGGCTGATTTTCCAACTTCAACTATACCTTTGTGCACTATCCCCATGTCCCTTTATTCCCTTAGCACCCAAAAATCTATCAACCTCTGACTTGAATATTTTTAACAACTGAGCATCCACAGCTCTCTAGGTCAAGAGTTGCAAAGATTCACAATCTTTTGATTGAAGAAATTTCTCCACATCTCAATCCTAAATTAGATTAGATTAGATTAGAGATACAGCACTGAAACAGGCCCTTCGGCCCACCGAGTCTGTGCCGAACATCAACCACCCATTTATACTAATCCTACACTAATCCCATATTCCCAACAAATATCCCCACCTGTCCCTATATTTCCCTACCACCTACCTATACTGGTGACAATTTATAATGGCCAATTTACCTATCAACCTGCAAGTCTTTTGGCTTGTGGGAGGAAACCGGAGCACCCGGAGAAAACCCTCACAGACACAGGGAGAACTTGCAAACTCCACACAGGCAGTACCCGGAATCGAACCCGGGTCCCTGGAGCTGTGAGGCTGCGGTGCTAACCACTGCGCCACTGTGCCGCCCTTATTCTGGACCCCTTATTCTGAGACTGTGACCCCATGTTGAAAGCTCCCCAGCCAGGGGAAACATCCTCCAAGCATCTACCCGCCAAGCTCCTTAAGAGTTTTATAGCTGTGAAATTTGTCTCCATAGTGCCGCTGGTGCCAGTGCTACAGAAGCCCCAAGGCATAAAATGGTGCTGGCCGCACGGCACCCCATGCTGTGAAGAACGCTAGGACGGACATGCTGTGCATCCACCTGTTGTATCAGAAGTAGTCACATCATGACATCAATCAGCCGGTGCAGCTGATTTGAAGCACATCTTTCAAGTTTGGGCCACGCAGGTCTCGTGAATGTCGGTGCTGATCACTCACAGCTGCACAAGGGAGCCCTATTAGTGTTATTTTAAGGGACAGGCATCTAGCTTGCACGTTGTAGTATAAGGATGAAAAGTGTTAATACCGAAGACAGTGAGAGATACTCCTCCCACTGTACGAGCGATGATGTAATGGTCACATAAGATAGGCTGGAGATGAAGAAGGTATAGCAGTATGCATGATGCTAGCTAGGTAGCTTGAGGACTGTGTATATATATAGTGACAGTAAATAATAAAGAGTTGTTACACAATTCAACATGGTGGCTCCTCCTCAGAGCCCTTTCCTATCCTGAGTGGCGTGAAACAGGGCCGTGTTCTCGCACCCACACTTTTTGGGATTTTCTTCTCCCTGCTGCTTTCACATGCGTTCAAGTCCTCTGAAGAAGGAATTTTCCTCCACACAAGATCAGGGGGCAGGTTGTTCAACCTTGCCCGTCTAAGAGCGAAGTCCAAAGTACGGAAAGTCCTCATCAGGGAACTCCTCTTTGCTGACGATGCTGCTTTAACATCTCACACTGAAGAGTGCCTGCAGAGTCTCATCGACAGGTTTGCGGCTGCCTGCAATGAATTTGGCCTAACCATCAGCCTCAAGAAAACAAACATCATGGGGCAGGATGTCAGAAATGCTCCACCCATCAATATTGGCGACCACGCTCTGGAAGTGGTTCAAGAGTTCACCTACCTAGGCTCAACTATCACCAGTAACCTGTCTCTAGATGCAGAAATCAACAAGCGCATGGGAAAGGCTTCCACTGCTATGTCCAGACTGGCCAAGAGAGTGTGGGAAAATGGCGCACTGACACGGAACACAAAAGTCCGAGTGTATCAGGCCTGTGTCCTCAGTACCTTGCTCTATGGCAGCGAGGCCTGGACAACGTATGTCAGCCAAGAGCGACGTCTCAATTCATTCCATCTTCGCTGCCTCTGGAGAATACTTGGCATCAGGTGGCAGGACTGTATCTCCAACACAGAAGTCCTCAAGGCGGCCAACATCCCCAGCTTGTACACACTACTGAGTCAGCGGCGCTTGAGATGGCTTGGCCATGTGAGCCGCATGGAAGTTGGCAGGATCCCCAAAGCCACATTGTACAGTGAGCTCGCCACTGGTATCAGACCCACTGGCCGTCCATGTCTCCGCTATAAAGACGTCTGCAAACGCGACATGAAATCCTGTGACATTGATCACAAGTCGTGGGAGTCAGTTGCCAGCGTTCGCCAGAGCTGGTGGGCAGCCATAAAGACGGGGCTAAAATGTGGCGAGTCGAAGAGACTTAGTAGTTGGCAGGAAAAAAGACAGAGGCGCAAGGGGAGACCCAACTGTGCAACAGCCCCGACAAACAAATTTCTCTGCAGCACCTGTGGAAAAGCCAGTCACTCTAGAATTGGCCTTTATAGCCACTCCAGGCGCTGCTTCACAAACCACTGACCACCTCCAGGCACGTATCCATTGTCTCTCGAGATAAGGAGGCCCAAAAGAAAAAGAAAAGAAAAATAATAAAGAGTTGTTAGTTAACAATTACCAGAGTATACAATTTTCTCTACAACGTCCTGGCATGCTGCAGAAACATCTAATCCACCACACGTGAGATGCTTTTGACTCATTTCCTCTGTGAAGAAATTTGTGGAAGTACTGTGGCTTCTTTTTGGAGGTCTGTTGGTGAGCTGGTGCATCCATTCGGGAAGGCAGTGGATTTGGTCACTCAAGGCAACAAGTGATATGGGTTTTGTAGTTGCACTATTTCTGTGACTGCAACACAACCAAGAAATGAAGCAAAGGCTTCATAAAGGGGAAGCTTTGCGAAGAGGAAGGAGGAGGAGTGCTAATGACAAAAGGCTTTGCCCATCACAGGTTTTCAGCGAGCACTTCTCCTATGTCCACCTCAGCCATGAACAGTGCCTGAGGTGACTCAGATTCAACAAGGAGGTGGTCACTGAACTGTGCCACCTCTTTCAACAGGACCTGCAGCCTCACAGCAGAGCGAGGATGGCTCTGCCAGTGGCCATAAAGGACCCAGTCACATTAAATTTACGCGACCAAATCATTCCTGGGATGAGTGGGTTATCTTATGAGGAAAGGTTGGACAGGTTGGGTCTGTATCCATTGCAGTTTAGAAGAATGAGAGGTGATCTTATTGAAACATATAAGATCCTGAGAGGACTTGACAGGGTGGATGTTGAAAGGATGTTTCCCCTTGTGGGCGAGACTAAAACTCGAGGGCACAGTTTAAAAATAAGAGGGCTCCCATTTAAGATCGAGATGAGGAGAAATTTTTCTCTGAGGATCCTGAATCTGTGGGACTCTCTTCCCCCGGTGGAGGCAGGGTCATTGAATGTTTTTAAGGCAGAAGTAGACAGATTCTTGACAAACAGGGGAGTCAAAGGGGAAGCTTTGCGAAGAGGAAGGAGGAAGGAGGCAGGGTCATTGAATGTTTTTAAGGCAGAGGTAGACAGAGTCAAAGGGTATCGGGGGTAGGCAGGAAAGTGGAGTTGAGTACACAAACAGATCAGCCATGATCTTATAGAATGGCGGAGCAGGCCTGAGGGGCTGAATGGCCTACCCCTGCTCCTAGTTCATATGTACGTCTGTATGTTCATGTTCCAGGCAGGAGCAGGTGACATATCCAACATCTCCCAATATGCGATCCATCACTGCATCTGGGAGGTGACAAGGCCATATATGCACTTGACAGTGACAAGAGGCTGTCGGGCAGGCTTGTAAATGCACCAAGCATCTTGATGTGCATCCTCATCAGCGTCCTGCTGTATGTCGCCCCATCAACATCCTCACTTGAGTTCCCAGTAGCAGAACTCATCTACAAACTCGGGCTGAATTTTACTGATTGGAGGCGAGCTTCAAAGATGGCGGGGCACATGCACGGGATTTTCTCCACCGAGCCACCGCAATATTAAATGTGGTGGATCATTTACATATCTGGGGCGGACTGCCCCCCCAATGACGTGGGAGGGGATGGGCTCTCCGTCCCTGGCAATGGCGTCCGGCGCCACCGTGTAGGTGCTTGCGCCATTTTTAAAGAGCTTCCAGCCCTTCCACTTGATTTAAATTTTTAAAGTTACAGACAGTGTAAATTTAAAATGGAAAACTTAATAAAAGTTTCAATAACCTCTCCCATCCCCCCATGACAAAACAAATTATTACTTGCCCCCCCAAAAACATACCTTTCAATCCCGACCTTTCACCCCCGAAGTTTATAAACTTTGAACTTTACCCCTTCCCACCACCCCCGAGACCAATCAAAAAGCTTTCACCCTGCTCCCTCCACCCCCTTCCCCACCCCCACTGCCCTGAAAACTTACCTCTTCCCCCCTCCCCACCAGTGTCCCGCTTTGGATTTCTGGTCGGAGATCCGAAGGGACGGGAGTCCTGGCAACCGACCGGAATATGGCAGCGGGACAGCCGATGGGAGCAGGTAGGTCATTAATTCATTCATTTAAATATTCAAATCCTGCTCCCGTCGCCGAGTGGCCTCGCCACCGCTAGTAATATGGGGCAGGGTCTTCCTGGCGTCAAGGCCCGTGGCTGCCATCTCCCAGAGGCATTTCCTGGGCCCCCCACCACCTGTGTGAGCTCACTGAACTTCTTCCAGCACTGCTGCCAGGTCCTTGGGGGCCAGGCTCCGGGAGTTGACCTCCCCAACCATCTGCTCCCATTCCCTTCAGAGGGCATTCCTTGAGGGTCTCCTGCCCCCCAACCCCACAGAAATATGGCCTCTCTCCTCCTATCCTCAATACCAAGGCCTCCAGTGCTGCATCCTTGACCTTGGCAGCTCTCTCTCCACCCTAGTTTTCTACTTCCTTTGTTTCCAATTGATGACAATTGTAGCATTGGTAGTCAACAATAGCCTCCTTTCAGTTAGTGCAGCTCCCCTTTAAGACGGGTAGGCTGCCTTTAAGAGCTGGAGGCTAGATGGACCACATGCTAGCCTTGCACACTACTGGGCCCTCTGTTGCGTGTTCAGCCAGCTCGAAGTGCAGGTCTTGTGTGGCTGAACTCTGCACTCATGGAAATAAGGAGGAGGCACAAAGTTTGTGTGCTACCTGCCTCAACTGCACTGGGCAAATCACAAATCATGATCCCTCTGCTCAAAAATGGGAGCAAGCAAATTCTTTGCCCAACATGTTCAATGAGATCACTTCTCATTCTCCTAAACTCTAGGAAATATAACCTAGTCTACTTGAACTCCCCTGATAATCTCTTCATCAGTCTCGTGAACTTTTGTTGCACTCCCTCTAAGGCATCCTTCCTGAGATAAGGCAACCAAACCTGTACACAGTACTCCAGATGTGGTCTCACCAAGACCCTATAAAATTGCACTAAGATTTCTTTACTGTTGTACTCCAAAGCCTTTGCTTTCCTAATTGCTTACTGTGCCTGCATGTTAAGAGCATAAGAACATAAGAAATAGGAGCAGGAGTGGGCCATTCAGGCCTTCAAGCCTGCCCCACCATTCAATACGATCATGGCTGATCTGTCCCAGGCCTCAACTCCTCTTTCGGCCTGCTCCGCATCACCCTCAACTCCCTGAGATTTCAAAAATCTATCTACCTGCTCCTTAAATACATTTAGTGACCTCGCCTCCACAACTCTCTGAGGTAGAGAATTCCAGAGATTCACCACCCTCTGAAAGAAGAAATTCCTTCGCATTTCCGTTTTAAATGTGTGCTCCCTTATTCTGTAACTATGTCCCCTAGATTGAGATTCCCCCACCAGTGGAACCATATTCTTAACATCTACCCTGTCAAGCCCCCTTAAAATCTTATATTTTCTCTTCATCCCAGGAATCAGTCTCGTGAACTTTTGTTGCACTCCCTCTAAGGCATCCTTCCTGAGATAAGGCAACCAAACCTGTACACAGTACTCCAGATGTGGTCTCACCAAGACCCTATAAAACACGTCTCAATTCATTCCATCTTCGCTGCCTCTGGAGAATACTTGGCATCAGGTGGCAGGACCGTATCTCCAACACAGAAGTCCTCGAGGCAGCCAACATCCCCAGCTTATACACACTACTGAGTCAGCGGCGCTTGAGATAGCTTGGCCATGTGAGCCGCATGGAAGATGGCAGGATCCCCAAAGACACATTGTACAGCGAGCTCGCCACTGGTATCAGACCCACCGGCCGTCCATGTCTCCGCTTTAAAGACGTCTGCAAACACGACATGAAATCCTGTGACATTGATCACAAGTCGTGGGAGTCAGTTGCCAGCATTCGCCAGAGCTAGCGGGCAGCCATAAAGACGGGGCTAAAATGTGGCGAGTCGAAGAGACTTAGTAGTTGGCAGGAAAAAAGACAGAGGTGCAAGGGGAGAGCCAACTGTGCAACAGCCCCGACAAATAAATTTCTCTTCAGCACCTGTGGAAGAGCCTGTCACTCTAGAATTGGCCTTTATAGCCACTCCAGGCGCTGCTTCACAAACCACTGACCACCTCCAGGCGCGTATCCATTGTCTCTCGAGATAAGGAGGCCAAAGAAGGACCCTGTCAAGCCCCCTTAAAATCTTATATTTTTCAATAAGATCACCTCTCATTCTTCTAAACTCCAATGAATAAAGGCCTAATCTGCTTAGCCGTTCTTGATAAGACAACCTCTTCATCCCAGGAATCAGCCTAGTGAACCTTTTCTGAACTGCCTCCAATGCTAGTATATCCTTCCTTAAAAACGGGGACCAAAACTGTACACCTACTCCAGGTGTGGCCTCACCAACACCCTATACAGTTGTAACAAGGCTTCCCTATTTTTAAACTCTAACCCCCTAGCAATAAAGGCCAAAATTCCGTTTGCCTTCCGAATTACTTGCTGCACCTGCATGCTAACTTTTTGTGTTTCATGTACAAGCACACCCTTAACTTTATGTAATTTGCAACAAAGACACAAGATCCCTCTGAATACTAACATTTCCCAGTCTCTCACCATTTAAAAAATTCAGTTTTTCTGTTTTTCCTAACAAAGTGGATAACTTCACATTTCTGCACACTATATTACACTTGCCACATCTTGCCCACTCACTTAACCTGTCTATATCCTTTTGCAGTCTATTTGCATCCTCCTCACAGGTTAATTTCCCACCTTGGGAAATTTATACTTGGATATATTACACTCAGTCCCTCACCCAATGTATCTCATCTAATTGATATAGATTGTAAATAGGTGAGGCCCAAGCACTAATCCTTGCAGTACCCCACTAGCTACTGAATGCCAACCCGAAAATGACCCATTTATTCCTACTCTTTGCTTTCTGTCCGTTAACTAATCTCAATCTATGCTAATACATTATCCCAATCCCATGAGCTCTAATTTTGTGTAATAACCTCTTGTGTGGTGCCTTATGAAACACTTTTTGAAAATCTAACTACACCACTGGATCTGCCTTATCCACCCTACTCATCACAATCTCAAAAAAACTCTTATTAGATTTGTCAAATATGATTTCCTTTTCATAAATCTGTGTTAACTCTGTCCAATCATATGATTTTTAAGTGTCCTGTTATCACATCCTTACTAATAGATTCTAGCATTTCCCCCATTACTGATGTCAAGCTAACTGGCCTATAGTTCCCTATTTTCTCTCTCCCTCCTTTCTTGAAAAGTCAGGTTGCATCTGCTACCTTTAAATCCACAGGGACCGTTCTGGAATTCTAGAAGTTCAAACCAATGGATCCATTATCTCTGTAGCCACTTCTTTTAAAACACTAGGATGCAGGCCATCAGGTCCAGGAGATTAGTCCCATTAATTTCTCCAGTACTGTTTCTTTACTAATACCAATATCCTTAAGTTACTCATTTTCACAAGACCCTTGGTTCTCCACTACTTCCAGAATGTTTTTTGTGTCTTCTAATGTGAAGACAGATACAAACTGTTTGTTTAATGTCTTTGCCATTTCCTTATTCCTTGTTATGATTTTTCCTGTTTCTGTCTTTAAGTGACCCACATGTACTCTTGCTCATTTCTTTCTTTTTAAATACCTACAGAAGCTTTTACAATCTGCTTTTATGCCTCTCGCTAGTTTACTCTTATATTTCAGTCACCTAAGCCCCATGCTATGGAAATCCTTCCCTAAGCCCCTCCACCTTCCTCTCCTCCATTAAGACCCTCCTCAAAAAACTACTTCTCACTCCTCCTGATTTCTCCTCGATTGGCTTAGTATCCATTTATTTTTGGTAGGCCTCTGTGAAGCATCTTAACAACATGCATTTATATATCACCTTTAACAGAACAAAAGTCCCATGGCACTTGACAAGTGCTATCAAACAAAAATTTGACACTGAGCTACATAAGGAGATATTAGGCCAGATGACCAAAAGCTTGATCAAAGAGGTCGGTAGGTTTTAAGGAGCGTCTTAAAGGAGGTAAGAGAGGTGGAGAATTTTAGGGAGGTAATACCAGAACTTAGAACTTTACAAGCTGAAGGTACAGCCACTAATGGTGGAGCAATTAAAATCAGGAATGCTCAGGAGGCCAGAATTTGCAGGGTGCAGAGATCTCCCGGGGTTGTAAGGCTGGTGGAAATTAAAGAGATAGGAAAGGGCAAGGCAAGGGAGGGATTTGAAAACAAGGATGAGAACTTTAAAATTGAGACATTGCTTAACTGGGACTCAATGTAGATTAGCAAACACAGTGGAGATGGGTGAGTGGGACTTAGTGCGAGTTAGGACATGGGCAGCAGAGTTTTGATGACCTCAACTGTGCAGAGTGTAGAACTCGGGAGGTTGGCCAGAAGTGCATTTGAATAGTCAAGTCTAGAGGTAACAAAGACATGGATGAAAGTTTCAGAAGTAGATAAGCTGAGGCAAGGGTGGAGTCAGGCCATGTTACAGAGTTGGAAATAGACGGTCTTAGTGATGGTGCAAATATGTTGTAGGAAGCTCATCTCATGACCACAACAACAACTTATATTTATATTGCACCTTTAACGTGATGACAAATATAACACCAATATTGCAAATAATTTGGTTCAGCATCAAACAGTTGCCCGTGAGAGGGATGGAGTCACTGGCAAGGGAACAAAGTTTGAGTTGGGGACCAAAGACAATGCCTTCTGTCTTCTTGATATTTAGTTGGAGGAAATTTCTGCTCATCCAGTACTGGATGTTGGACAAGCAGTCTGACAGTTTAGACAGTGGAGGGATCAAGAGCGGTGGAGGTGAGTTAGATCTGGGTATTGTCAATGTATATTGGAAACTGCCACTGTGTTCTCAGATGATGTTGCCAAAGGACAGCATGTAGATGAGGAAATAGGTGGGGGTCAAGGATGGATCTTTGAGAGACACCAGAGGTAACAGTGCAAAGAGGATCCATTGCAGGTGATTCTCTGACTGTGACTGGATAGATTACAATGGAACCAGACAAGTGTGGTTCCACCCAGCCAGATGAAGGTGGAGAGACTTTGGAACAGCATTTCATGGTCAGCTGTGTCAAAGGCTGCAGACAGGTTGAGAAGGCTGAGGAGGGTTAGTTTACCTTTGTCACAGTCAACTAGAATGTCATTTGTGAAGTTGGTAAGAGTATTTTGGTACTATGGCAGGGCACAAAATTTGATATGAGGAATTCAAACATGAAGCTCAATGAATGATGGTCATAGATTTGAGAGATGACAAGGACTTTGGAGAGGAAAGGGAGGTTGAAGAAGTGCAATAGTTTGTAAGGACAGAGGAGTAAAGGTGTTTTTTTGAGGAGAGGGGTGATGACAGCAGATTTGACGGACAGGGGAACAGTATCTGAGGTGAGAAAACTGTTAACAATACAATGTAAGGGTCTTCAACAGTTTGGTAGGAATAAGGTCTAGAGGGCAAGAGGTGGGTCTCTGACAAGATGAGCTTGGAGATAGCATGAGGGAAGATAGGAGAGAATTTAGAGATAGATGTGAAGACAGGTGGGAACCTTAGAGGAAGTTTGTCCGGTGAGCTAGAGGAGGGTGGGGAAGTAGGCGAGGCAGGTAAAAGAGTGGTTTTGATCTTTTTAATATAAAACTCTATGATCTCCTTACCGTCTTACTGTTGGAGGTGAGACAGGGGAGGGTGGTTTAAGAAGACGGTTTTTGGTGGATAAGGGAAGCCAGGTGTTAGCTTTGTCTTCCTGGATAATCTTTGAATAATGGGCAGTTTTAGTGATGGAGAGCAGGATTCATTAATGCTTTATGTGATCCAGACAGATCTGGCAGTTGTCCGCCAAAGATGTTCAAATCTGCATTCCTTAAACTTAAGATAGGAAAGATGGATGGTATAAAGAGGAACGACTAGGGTGAGAGAGTGTAATGGTTTTAGTGGTGACAAGGGCATCAAAGATGATGGAGCGGGTGTGATTTTGCAAATCAGTAGCTGCAGAAACGTCATTATGAATCGTAAGCCAAAAGCTAGAAAGTTGGAAGTTTGAAAGTACAGTGGCAAGAGACATGGTGGACAGCATTTATTTTCCAGGGATGGACACAGAATAAAATGGGGTTGGGATGGGGAAGAGGAAGTTGGATAGAGACTGATATAAGGAAATGACCAGAGATTGCCTTATCAGCGATAGTTGCAACGGGAGCCGCAAGGCCATGTGAGATAACAAGATCGAGGGAATATTTATAGAAAAGTTTATATGGAGAGAGAGATTTAGGGAGAAAAGGAGGGCAGTAAACTCAGAGGACAGAGAGCAAGAAGAGTTCAGACCAAAGTTCCCACTAATTTTTCTTCATTGTACATAGCCAGTATTGCACCGTGCAGTCTCTTTAAGATTGCTGCACAGCTGCACTTGTGCATGTTGTTTGTGCATGCCCTATATATTTCACTGCACAGTATGTTGTGGATTGATGTGCAGCCGTGCAGCTTAGATGGAACATTGATTAAGATGGAGGTTGAAATCACCAAGGATGAGAAGTCGCTCGTTGCAGGGGCAGAGTGAGGAAAGCAGAGATGCTATCCCAGTGGAAAACGTGGTGTGGTACTTGGGTGGGTGGTACAGAACAAGGAATTTAGAAGAGTGACATGAGGGGTAGAACCAGGTGAGATGCTCAAAGGAGAAGTTACCAACAGAGTAGGGAGGCAGACAAAGGTATGATTTAAATAAAGGGGCTACACCTGCACCACGGCAGTTGAACTGGCAAATTGTCGAAATTATAGCCAGGTGGGGAAGCTTCATTAAGGGGAAAGGCATCATCACCGCTCAACCACATCTCCGTCAAGGTCATGATGTCAATGTGATCATCTATATTAAACTAATGGATAGCACGTCCCCTATATACGGGTAAGCACACATTCTGGAGGGAATGTGGAGAGGGGCATTGATAGCTGATGCACTGGCAGAGTCCAAAGTGTTAGAGCTGGGAACGATGAGAGACACGAGAAAGAGGTTGGCAAGATTAGCCCCTGATAGTCATGCAGGCAGGAAGGATAGGGAGAGAATCGAATGAGGCAATTGAGGTTGTTGCATATTAGGAGGTAATGACAAGTACCTTGATGGGCCCATCGGAGGATGCCAAGAGAGGCACAGAGGGAAGCTGTAGGATAATTTAAGAGGGAGTCAAACCTGGAAGGGCAGTGGGAGAGTAGGAATAATGATGGGTACTGAAGAATAGGGGTTTATGAAGGTAGAGTACCCAAAGGAGAAATGAAGAAGACATGATATATAAATATAAGTTGTTGTTGTTTATGTATCACAATGAGTTTGGACAATTAACCAACAGTAGCTTCATGTTAAGCAGCATAAGTTATACTGATACATAAACTATGGTGATGTCAATGTGATCATCTACAATAAACTCACGGATAACAAAATGGAAATACAAAAGCTTTAACTTACAAAATAAAGCTACAAAAATAGTCCATTCTCTGTGAGATAATTACAATGGGTAGACTTGTGTCAGTTTCAAAAAGTCAAGCAGTTGTCACTGATTTAAGTTCCTGATAATTACATTGATATGTATACCATAATTTTCTGTTGTTTTAATGAGTTAATTGCATGTCCACTGTATATGCCTAGCAACATCAATGAAGTTGAACTATGCAGATAAATATAATGTTTAATTGAATGTTATATGAAACAATTTCTAGATTTAAATTGCATTGCCATTCAGTATTGTCTCTTGCGCAGGGAAACCATCTACTAGTATCAAAAACAATTAGATAGCATGAGCCATTTGCTTGTACATAACAAAGGAAACTTTTTGCACCAATGCCCCATCAGGTTAAAAACAGGGGTTTGCACGAATTCAGCAGCTCATTCAGAGGGTGAAATTTGGCCAAAAGGAGGGCTCTTGCAACTGAAAACTCAAGTGGAATTATACCATAGAGTCATTTTATTTAACGCATTGATGGCGACCATTCGGCCCATCGAGTGCAGACTGGCTACGAAGCTATGCAGTCAGTCCAACTCTCCGGTTCGATCCCCGTAGCCCTGCAAATCTGTTTCTCTCAGCTGGTCATCCAACTTCCTCTTGAAGTCATTGATCGTCTCTGCTTCCACCACCTTGTGGGCAGCGAGTTCCAGGTCATTAAAATCTGCTGTGTAAAAAAGTTCATCCTCATATTCCCTCTGCATCTTTTGCTCAAAACTTTCAATCTGTGTCCCCTAGTCCTTGTACAATGTGTTAATGGGAACAGTTTTTCCTTGTCTTACTTATCTAAGCCTGTCATAATCTTGTACACTTCTATTAAATCTCCCCTCAATCTCCTTTGTTCTAAGGAGAACAAACCCAGCTTTTCCAACCAAATCTTGGAATTAAAATCCTCCATCCCTGGAAGCATTCTGGTAGTGATGTAATTCCAAACTACACTGAGACCAGTAGGAGATGAGAGATCATAGAGAGACAGAATTTATGAACCAAAAAACTTCGTTAGTACAAAAGGATACTTCTTGAATTAAGTACTTGCCTTTTCTTTGAAATATTACACAGAAATATACTTTGATAGTATTTGTAAAATTCCATCATTGTATCCCTGCCTAGACCCAGATTTTCCTCACCCTGTTCCAGCAGGAAAGACCATTGCCTGCCATTTTTTCACTTGGTGTTACATCAACTTCCTCAGTAATCCTTCCTTATCAATGGTTATCTTATCTAATTGCCCCACCTCCTGCAGTTTATTTATTCTCATTACCACATTTCCCTGTGGATACAGAGATAAAGCACTCATTTAGTAGCTCTACCATTCCTGTATCATCCATGAGAAGATTTACTTTTTTGCCTCACATCAATCCTATCTTTTTAATTTTACATGACTTATGAGAATATTTTCCAATTTCTCTTTATGTTGCCTGGCCATCTTTCTTCATATCCTCTTAACTTTTCCAGTTTCTTTTTTTCTGTGTTTTCTACGCACCACTTGATTTGCGTTAGTATTATTAGTCTGAGATTAGTTATATGCCTCTATATTAAATATTAAAAGAATAACAATATATGTCCAACTCAGGATTGTGTGGAGGGGAAATTGGGGGTGATGTTGTTCTATGACATTGCTGTTCTTTTTTTTCCCCAATAATAAAAGGGCACGGGACTGGGAGGTGGTGTTGAAGTAAGCTTGGCAAGTTGCTGGAGCATATTCTGTAGAAAGTACCTACTTCGGCAACAATGACTGGGTTGTGCTGATTGTGATCCATGGGAGGGATGCTGATTCAGCAGATTGTTTTGCCTTGGATGATGTGATCTATTTGCAGTGATTGGTGCATATTTCATCGTACTCTTAATTTGAGCCTTGTAGATGATGTAGTGACTTTGAGGATTCAAGAGGTGGGCCAAAGCTAGTTTGTTTCCTAATAATCTCCTTTGTAAAAGGTTCATCAGTCAATGCAAATGGAGCCCACTTGCCCTAATGTGGCTGTTGTAATCAGGCACGACCAGGGAGGTTCTGCAGGGAGATATGTATTTCTTTGTAGTTGGCTCTGACCTTCCACTAAGGCCACCAAGAATATCTACTCCAGCCCTTTGGGAACTGCTGATGCAGGATATCTTTTGCCTGTGAAACTGTGCTCTCCTGGCACAGCATGAACAATGCGCTGGAACAACATTTAAAGATCGTGTTTAGCTGACTGGAACCATATGATCAGCACCGAACGGTGATTTTTTTTCAAAACACTTGATAACCGTGTTTAAATTGTAGAATGTTGGTGCAGCGCTATCAGGTGTGATATTCCTGCGATATGACAATGGTTCATTTGTCACAGTTGGAAGCCCATCTGAAGTCATCGCACTGGGGAAGAAGGAGGTAAAAGTTCTTGCATTTGAATTAAGGAAATCTGGCAGGAAAAGCACCAGTTTAAAAAGCCAGTAACATTCAGTATTATCACAATTGCCAGACCTTGTTAAAGTGGAAAGTATTTGGCAAATCTTTTTCCATTTGTTTACAAACACACAATGCAATGATGAATCATGTTGAAACTGATTATCACATAATGTCACAAAATGACACACAGCTCTTCTGGCTCCTTTCTTCTTTAGCTAAAAACATTTTGTCAATAAGGCAGTCCCCCTTTAATGTAAGAAAATATTTCATTTTTATTCTGCCCTTTAGGATTTATGAGTAGCAGAAAGCAACATAATTTGTTTTCCCACATGTGTGCATTGCAGAGTTTAATGTCTGCACTGCTGAGATGGTACAGAAACCATTCAACAGCTTCAAAGAAAACCTTTAAAAGATTCCCCACAGAGTGAAAAAATAAACAAAGTTACAACATGGTGGTTCAAATTCACTATTATCTTTACAGCATTGGGAGTTTAAACAAATCTCAACAGCATATTTCCATGCTCGTTTTCATTTGCTTGCATCAGATTATAAACCAAATTTTCATTTTATTGACAAAAGGTAGCCAAGCAAAGTAGCAGAAAATCATATGTTGCCAATATTTTGGAGTATTTCAAACAAAAGGAAACACCCCCACAATGTTAACATCTATTTTTTGTCCCCTTTAGGTTACTCTTTGAAGCTCACCATTTTCTGATGAGATCAGTCAAACAAATTGCTTGCAGACCTCTGACAATGTTACACTCCAGCCTGCTTCTAAGAGTTATACAAAGTGGGAAAACTTGATCAACCCTCCCATTTTGCTCATCCTTCACCCTATCACATGCACTCAGTCTGACTAAGACCAGGAACCATCCTACAAATAATTGTGGGCAACAAGCCTTTGGATGCTTGAGGAAATCTCAGATCTTATAGATAAAGGGAATGTAACTGAGATTGCATACATGAATCTTTGGCAGGGTTTGTTAAAGTGTAACATAAAAATTTGTTCCACGAATTAAAGTATTACAAGAAATGCAGCCAGATGAAGAGAGAGATAGCTAGAGAAAGCAAAGAGAGTGGTAAATGGACTTTTATTTTAGAGTGTGGGGATGTATAGTGCTGGGACCTCATTTTGTTTCCCATTTATATAAATGATTTGGGTGCAGGTATAAGAAGACTGATGTCAACAAGGTTTGCTGAAAATAGCTAACTTGGGGATTTGGAAAACTAAGGAAGAATACTGGAGGTTAGCAGAGTAGGCAAACAAGTGGCAGATAAAGTTCAATGTAGAGAAAGGTAAAGTGGAAAAGTTCGAGAAAAGGAATAGTAAAAAGAAGTGTATGCTAAATGCCAAGAATTGTCACAGAGTTGAGAAACATAGAGATTTGGAGGGGTACTTTTAACACTTGGGGTAGTGTAAATGCCACCCACCATGCACCCAGCCAGATTTTGCCAATGGGCTTCAACGGACAACCGCTCTGATAACACCTGTTTTACTTCATTGTCAAAAGTTAAAATGGTCCCTAGTAATGCAGATACGTAGATCACTGAAGGTAGGGTTCAGGGGGTAAAGGCCATTTTTTTTTAAAGCAATATGTAAGTATATCAAATAATAAAAGTATGGGAGGTAATGTTAAATTTGCACAAAATGTTGCATAGGACACAGAATATTTCATGCAGTTCGTGGCACCAATTAAATGAAGTATATTATTGCCATAGAACAGGTTCAGCGAATGATACCAAAAATGAATGTGTGTTGAACTAGAACACTGTAAATGAAGGAAATTCATCATCTGGGCTCTATTCGAAATCTCGAATGATTAATAATACAGAACACCATATTAATGAAGAAAGGCTTAGAAATTTTCCCTGGAAAAGGGAAGGTTTGGGTGTGTCCAGTGCTTAGCAAATCAGGAACAAAGGGGGCAGATCACGAGAAGAATGAAGAGGGGCGATCACACACAATGGGCTGGATTTTATGCACCTGCTGCTGGGAGCGGCAGCTGGCGAGAAAAGTGGCAGCCTGCACGTGTGGGTCACGCATCAACACGCCGCCGCGATCTTCCTCGAGGTGGCCCACAATAATATACCGGTAGGGCCACCCGCCCCCCCAATCATGTGGAGGGGCCAGGCCATCCCAACGCCGGCAATGATGTCAGCTGCCTGTCCGCAGGCGCTGGTACCATTTGTAAAGCACTGCCGGCTAATTGAAATTTTAAAAATTATACCCCCCCCCCCACTGTACTGATTAAAAACATGCCCCCCTTTCCCACCCCTCAATAACAATAAAATTCATTATTTGCCCTTTGCCCCCCTCCCAAATCACTTATCTTCCACACTTGACCTTCCCCCTGCCACCCCCAAGCTGAACAAAGTGCAAAGGTCACACCTTCCCACCATCCCCTACATTAATGATGTCAATTTGACCCCGTCCCCCATTTCCCACCACTGTGGTGCCTGCTTTGCACAGATGGGAAAGTGAAAGTACATACGTGCTGGCCGCCACTCAGAAGATCGCAGCCCGATCGTACAATTGGAGTCAATTTTATTTAAATGTATGCATTCTGCTAATTTGAATATTTTAATCCGGGTCACGTCACCCAGGGGCTGGGGGGTCCACCATGGAGCCTCGCCGCCGGCGGGAAGATCGGGCCCGGCGTTTCCGGCATCGGGATCCGTGGCGGGCCGCTGCTGGGATGATCTTCCAGCTCCCCCCACACCATGGAGCCCGACGTTGGGAGCTTTGTAAAATCCCACCCAATGTGGCAGCTATACTGCAGCTGGGTATGGAGGCAGAGACTATAATAACATTGATTTTGGAAAATTAAACACACAAGAAGATTTGGAGAAAGGGCAGGGAACTGGGACTTTAGCAAACAGCTACAATCAAAGAACAAGCACAATGGGTCAAATAGCCTCCTGTGCTGTAAGTTCTATGGAACTGGTGTCTTACTTTGCATGTCTCATTAGTCTAGCAACGCATTGTTATCTAACATTAATCATCCAAGATATAAAGGAAAGCCCGGACGATAATTTATTTTCCCTCGCTACAGTGCTCTAATTCAACATGCCAGTCCCCTGTGTGACATTTTCGACACCCTCTTGCATTTTCTTATACTGAAGTTGTGAAGACACAGCAATTGCAGATGCTATATGCTTTATTCAACATTATAATGGATTTATCAAACTAAAATGTTTTGGCATGCTTTATGAAATATGTCAAATTACATATACAACTAGGCAGATCAGTCCGTGGCAGGGGAGCAATTTCATTGATATGAAACGACAGTGATATTGCTCCAGATTCCTTTTTATATTTCACATCTCATTTTACTTCAGTGCAAAAGCCCCTCACTATCCACAGATCTCCCAGGAAGCTGAACGTGCTGTATAATCAGTCCTGCTACCTTCCATCAAATGTAACTTAGCATGTCTGAGCATTATGTCCCCCAAAGCTTACAGCCTGCATTGAGTGAGTTGCCGGATTTGTGAGTCGGCTCTCCTTTGTGTGTTAGATTTCTCTGGCATCTGAGGGTAGTTTTTTTGTTGTTGTAAACTTACATATCAGGTACAGTGATGGAGTGGGTCATGTGAGCTGCATGGAAGATGGCAGGATCTCCAAGGACACATTGTACAGCGAGCTTGCCACTGGTATCAGACCTACCGGCCGTCCATGTCTCCGCTCTAAAGACATCTGCTAACGCGACATGAAGTCCTGTAACATTGATCACAAGTCGTGGGAGTCAGTTGCCAGCGATCGCCAGAGCTGGCGGGCAGCCATAAAGGCGGGGCTAAAGTGTGGCGAGTCGAAGAGACTTAGCAGCTGGCAGGAAAAAAGACAGAAGCGCAAGGAGAGAGCCAACTGTAACAGCCCCGACAACCAATTATTTCTGCAGCACCTGTGGAAGAGTCTGTCACTCTAATATTGGCCTTTATAGCCACTCCAGGTGCTGCTCCACAAACCACTGACCACCTCCAGGTGCTTACCCATTGTCTCCCAAGACAAGGAGGCCAAAGAAGAAGAAGAAGAAGAAGATGGAGTGGGTATGTTACTGAACTAGTAATCCAGAAATCTGGACTAATAACCCACCATAGCAGTTTGAGAATTTGAATTCAGTTTAAATAAATTTGCATATAAAAATCTTGTACTATGGCATATCATACTATAGAGTGCAATGAAGTAAAAATCCAGGGAAGTAACCCTAGTCCTACACCAATGTAGTTGACTCTTAACAGCGGTCTGCATGCTGCTCAGTTGTATCAAGAAAACAATACCATCAATTCAAGAAATAGACTCACCACCACTTTTTCAGATATGGACAATAAATGCCAATGACACTCACATCCTGAGAATGATTTTCATATCTGGCACCCTCCGTTGCCATCAGTCAATGAAAATTTCACTTCCTTTGACCAGACTAGATTTCAAGTACAAATTCCAAAAAGAGATTGAAGTATTCTGTCACATTAACTCCACTCTGTTCTGGTACTTAAAGTTTAAGGATTCCCAGAAGCAATTATTCACCAGCTTAAACTTTTAGTGAATTATATGAAGCATGGAAATGTTTAGTTATGACCTCATTAGATTAGTCAATAAACATTTAATTAGATTTTCTGGCAATGTTTAACGTGTGTGCTAAAATTGCTAACAGCATTTTCCAGGTAATTACATTTGAAGAGTAACACATTGAACTGTGTCAGTAAATGTATCAGGCCAGTAAATGCCCCTGAAAGGAATGTTTGCTTTTCACAAAACCATAATCCATTTTTGAGATAATGTTCTGACAAAATTATAGAATCATTGAATGATATAGCATAGAAGAAGGTCATTCTGCCCATCGTGCCAGAAGTTGCTGATTCTTTGAAAGTACTGTCCAATTAGTCCCATTCTGTTGCTCTTTCTCCATAGCCCTGCAAATCTCTCTTTTGCAAGTATATATACAATTACCTTTTGAAAGTTAACACTGAACCAGCTTTCACCATCTTTCCAAGCAATGCATTTCAAATCAAAACTCACTGCGTGGAGAAAATCATCTCATCTCTCCTCTGGTTCTTTGGCCAATTAACTTTAGCACCAAACTTTTATACACATTTAGTTATTTTTTTCTTTTTTCTTTTTTGTGTTTGTTTTATTGCAGTTTGTTTCTACTGTGCCTACCCACTGTTTTTTTTTTCATGTTTGTGCTTGGGGCCAAGCTGCTCAGTTTTCTGTCCGTTAACACCCTCTCTGTACTAATGCTTTGTCTTTCAGCACACCAATAACATACCATTTGCTCCATGACCTTCTGGTCAGTTATTCTTTGTGACCTTGTACTATGAACACCTCTTTTGTTATCTCTTGCCCCACCCCGGCTTTACTTGCTTAAAACCTTTTACATTTCTAATATCTGCCAGTTCTGATCTGACCTGAAACGTTAACTCTGCTTCTCTTTCCACAGATGCTGCCAGACCTGCTTTTCTTGTTTGTGTTTCAGATTTCCAGCATCCGCAGTATTTTGCTTTTATTTTATACACATTGCTCTGGTGTTTCATAGAGAAGAATCTGGGACTGATCACTGAGCAGAAATCTCAGCTGACAGCATTGTAAAATGTGAGAACAATATGAAACTATCATCAAAACCTACAGATGAAATTATAACCTTGGACCCACTGCTGTGACATTCATTATTTATAATAATAATATATAAAGTGTTGAGTTCAATTTTTGGGCCTTTTTGGCCAGCTGTGAATATCTTAATTGACACTGGCTGCCAATGTGTTCCATCTGATTGATTTGCCATGGCATCTACATCAACGAATTAATGATGTTGACAACCACTCCAAGCTTAAACAGTGACAATGGAGTCAATTCAGTTCGATTATAATAGAGTAATTTCATCGAGAGGTTCAAATGATGATTATCAAATTTGGAATAAAGCTTCAGCAATTAATGTCTGTCATCTGAACCCCAGGACCAGATTACCTTGAAATTCCTCCTTATATTTTGAAATGAATCTTGCAATTTTTATTCTGTTTGTATACCTCTAGGAACTGTCAACCTGCCACCAACTGTCGGTGTGGCCAGGCTGGGTATATGTGGTACTATTCAATAATTGCCACGTCATTACTAAAAGTTTGTTGGGAAATAGTTTGTAAAACCAGTTCCCTTGCTGCTTCAGTAAGTGTACTATGTAAAATGTTGCTGGGCTATACACAGCTAGAAGGCCCAAGGCTCAGAATCTTGCCGATACTGAGTTACCTGATCACGGCCAGAGTGGGGCCGTACAATTATTCAACAGCCAGGGAAAGAAAGAAAAATTAGTGAGGATTTCAATTTTTATGGTTCATTGCTTGGGCACAGGTGTGGATGTTGGGTGAGGCAGAATCTAGCTCAGTTATGTTGTTGTCCTATTGACAGAGCAGCTTGTGAACACTTAAGACCATTTTCATAGAATTACAAAGAATTTACACTACAGAAACAAACCACTCAGCCCAACTGGTCTATGATGGGGTTTATACTCCACACAAGCCTCCTCCTACCCTACTTCAACAACAATAACAACAACCTGCATTTAAATAGCTTCTTTACCGTAGTAAATCATCCCAAGTTGCTTCACAGGAGCACCATCAAACAAAATTTGACACCGAGCCACAAAAGGAGATATTAGGTCCAGTGACCAAAAGCCATTTAAAGGAGAAAAGAGAGGAAGAGAGGCAGAGATGTTTCGGGAGAGAATTTCAGAGCTTAGGGCACAGCCGCCAATGGTGGAGTGAATTAAATCATGAATTCTCAAGCAGCCTGATTTGGAGGAGTGCAGACATCCCAAAGGCTTGAAGAGCTGGTGAGGCCAAGGAGGGAATTGAAAATAAAGATGAAAATTTGAAAATGAGGCGTTGTTTAACTTGGAGCCAATGTAGGTCAGTGAGCACAAGGGTGATGGGTAAATGGGAATTGGTGTACGTTAAGACAAAGGTAATATATTCTTTATCTAACCCTATCACCTTCTTCTGGCAGGGCAGGGATCCTGAAGAACCAAGACAGCATGGAGTGGGCTTCGCCATCCGAAACTCCTTGCTCAGCATGATAGAGCCTCCCTCAAATGGCTCGGAACGCATACTGTCCATCCGACTGCTCACCACCTCTGGTCCAGTACACCTACTCAGCATCTATGCTCCAACACTTTGCTCCCCACCTGAAGCTAAAGACCAGTTCTATGAACAACTCCATGACATCATTAGCAGCATCCCTAACACCGAACACCTATTCCTGCTGGGGGACTTTAATGCCAGGGTTGGGGCCGACCATGACTCATGGCCCTCCTGCCTTGGGCGCTATGGCGTTGGAAGGATGAATGAGAACGGGCAGAGACTGCTTGAGTTGTGTACCTATCATAACCTCTGCATCACCAACTCGTTCTTTCACACTAAACCCTGTCACCAGGTTTCATGGAGGCACCCAAGATCACGTTGTTGGCACCAGCTAGACCTCATTGTCACAAGGCGAGCCGCCTTAAACAGTGTTCAAATCACATGCAGCTTCCACAGTGCGGACTGCGACACCGACCACTCCCTGGTGTGCAGCAAGGTTAGACTCAGACCAAAGAAGTTGCATCATTCCAAGCAGAAGGGCCACCCGCGCATCAACACGAGCAGAATTTCTCACCCACAGCTGTTACAAAAATTTCTAAATTCACTTGTAACAGCCCTTCAAAACACTCCCACAGGGGATGCTGAGACCAAGTGGGCCCACATCAGAGACGCCATCTATGAGTCATCTATGAGTCAGCTTTGACCACCTACGGCAAAAGTGCGAAGAGAAATGCAGACTGGTTTCAATCTCATAATGAAGAGCTGGAACCTGTCATAGCCGCTAAGCGCATTGCACTGTCGAACTACAAGAAAGCCCCCAGCGATTTAACATCCGCAGCACTTAAAGCAGCCAGAAGTACTGCACAAAGAACAGCTAGGCGTTGCGCAAACGACTACTGACAACACCTATGCAGTCATATTCAGCTGGCCTCAGACACCGGAAACATCAGAGGAATGTATGATGGCATGAAGAGAGCTCTTGGGCCAACCATCAAGAAGATCGCCCCCCTCAAATCTAAATCGGGGGACATAATCACTGACCAACGCAAACAGATGGACCGCTGGGTTGAGCACTACCTAGAACTGTACTCCAGGGAGAATGCTGTCACTGAGACTGCCCTCAATGCAGCCCAGCCTCTACCAGTCATGGATGAGCTGGACATACAGCCAACCAAATCAGAACTCAGTGATGCCATTGATTCCCTAGCCAGCGGAAAAGCCCCTGGGAAGGACAGCATTACCCCTGAAATAATCAAGAGTGCCAAGCCTGCTATACTCTCAGCACTACATGAACTGCTATGCCTGTGCTGGGACGAGGGAGCAGTACCCCAGGACATGCGCGATGCCAACATCATTACCCTCTATAAAAACAAAGGTGACCGCGGTGACTGCAACAACTACCGTGGAATCTCCCTGCTCAGCATAGTGGGGAAAGTCTTTGCTCAAGTCGCTCTGAACAGGCTCCAGAAGCTGGCCGAGCGCGTCTACCCTGAGGCACAGTGTGGCTTTCGTGCAGAGAGATCGACTGTTGACATGCTGTTCTCCCTTCGTCAGATACAGGAGAAATGCCGTGAACAACAGATGCCCCTCTACATTGCTTTCATTGATCTCACCAAAGCCTTTGATCTCGTCAGCAGACGTGGTCTCTTCAGACTACTAGAAAAGATCGGATGTCCACCAAAGCTACTAAGTATCATCACCTCATTCCATGACAATATGAAAGGCACAATTCAACATGGTGGCTCCTCATCAGAGCCCTTTCCTATCCTGAGTGGCGTGAAACAGGGCTGTGTTCTCGCACCCACACTTTTTGGGATTTTCTTCTCCCTGCTGCTTTCACATGCGTTCAAATCCTCTGAAGAAGGAATTTTCCTCCGCACAAGATCAGGGGGCAGGTTGTTCAACCTTGCCCGTCTAAGAGCGAAGTCCAAAGTACGGAAAGTCCTCATCAGAGAACTCCTCTTTGTGACGATGCTGCTTTAACATCTCACACTGAAGAGTGCCTGCAGAGTCTCATCGACAGGTTTGCGTCTGCCTGCAATGAATTTGGCCTAACCATCAGCCTCAAGAAAACGAACATCATGGGGCAGGACGTCAGAAATGCTCCATCCATCAATATTGGCGACCACGCTCTGGAAGTGGTTCAAGAGTTCACCTACCTAGGCTCAACTATCACCAGTAACCTGTCTCTAGATGCAGAAATCAACAAGCGCATGGGTAAGGCTTCCACTGCTATGTCCAGACTGGCCAAGAGAGTGTGGGAAAATGGCGCACTGACACGGAACACAAAAGTCCGAGTGTATCAGGCCTGTGTCCTCAGTACCTTGCTCTACGCCAGCGAGGCCTGGACAACGTATGCCAGCCAAGAGCGACGTCTCAATTCATTCCATCTTCGCTGCCTTCGGAGAATACTTGGCATCAGGTGGCAGGACTATATCTCCAACACAGAAGTCCTTGAAGCGGCCAACACCCCCAGCTTATACACACTACTGAGTCAGCGGCGCTTGAGATGGCTTGGCCATGTGAGCCGCATGGAAGATGGCAGGATCCCCAAAGACACATTGTACAGCGAGCTCGCCACTGGTATCAGACCCACCGGCCGTCCATGTCTCCGCTATAAAGACGTCTGCAAACACGACATGAAATCCTGTGACATTGATCACAAGTCGTGGGAGTCAGTTGCTAGCATTCGCCAGAGCTGGCGGGCAGCCATAAAGACAGGGCTAAATTGTGGCGAGTCGAAGAGACTTAGTAGTTGGCAGGAAAAAAGACAGAGGCGCAAGGGGAGAGCCAACTGTGCAACAGCCCCGACAAACATATTTCTCTGCAGCACCTGTGGAAGAGCCTGTCACTCCAGAATTGGCCTTTATAGCCACTCCAGGCGCTGCTTCACAAACCACTGACCGCCTCCAGGCGCGTATCCATTGTCTCTCGAGATAAGGAGGCCCAAAAGAACAAGAAAGATCAGCATAACTTTCTATTCATTTCTCCCTCATGTACTTAGAATCATAGAATAATACAGAACAGAAGGAGGCCAATGTCCCATTGTGCCTGTGCCAGGCTCTTTGGTAGAGCTACTCAATGAGTCACACACCCCTACTCTTTCCTCATAGCCCTATAACTTTTATGCCTTGAATTACTTATCCAGTTCCCTTTTGAATGTTACTATTGAATCTGCTTTCACCACCCTTTCAGGCAGCAAATTCCAGATTACAATAGCTTACTGCATAAAAAGATAATTCCTCATGTCACCTCTGGTTCTTTTGCCTATTACCTTAATTTGTTGTCCTTTGGTCACCGATGTTTCTGCTGCTGGAAACAGTTTCTCCGTATTTACTCTATAAAAACTGTTCATGATTTTGAACATCCCTATAAAATATCCTCTTAACATTTGGTGGCTCTAAGGTGAACACACACAAGTTCTCCAGTCTCTCAACATAACTAAAGTCCTTCATCCCTGGCACCATTTTGCTAAATTTCTTCTGCATCCTCTCTAAGGCCTTGACAGTCCTCGTAAATTGTATTTTAGAAAGATTTACCATAACTTTCTTGTTTTTGTCTTTATTCCTCTAATAATTAAGCCAAGGTGAACAAATGCTTTTTTAACAGCCTTCTCAACTTGCCCTGCCACTTTCAAAGATTTTTGTACATACACCTCCCAGGTCTCTCTGTTTCTGCACCCCTTTAAAATTGTACCACTTAGTTCATGTTGCCTCTCTTCATTCATCCTTTCAAAATGTATCCCTTCACATTTCTCTGCATTAAATTTCATTCTCTATCTGTTCTGCATATTTCACCAATCTATCTATGTCATCCTGAAGTTTGTAACTACCCGCCTTATTGTTTACTGCATTTTCACGTTTTGTGACATCTGCAAACTTTGAAATTATGCCCTGTATACCCAATACCAGCTCATTAATATGTATCAAAAAGAGCAGTTGTCCTAATACTGAACCTTGGGGAACACCACTGTATACTTCCCTTCAATCTGAAAAATAACCATTAATCTCTAATCACTGCCTTCTGTCCCTTCGCCAATTTTGTCTCCATGCAGACACTGTCCCTTTAATGCCATGGGCTTTAATCTTGCTAGTAAGTCTTGCTAGTAATGTGATACTTTATCAAACGCCTTTTGAAAATCCATACCCACAACATAAACCACACTACCTTCATCAACCCTCTCAGAACTTGATCGTTAGTCCAGCACATCTTTGCCTTTAATAAATCCACACTCACTTACATTTATTAGCCCATGCCTTTTCAGAAGCCAATTAATTTTGTCCTGGAGTATTGTCTTTAACAGCTTCCCCACCATTGGCGTTAGACTGACTGTCCTGTAGTTGGCAGATTTATCCCTCTCACATTTTGAAATAGGGAAATAATATAGGCAATCCTCCAGTGCTCTGGCACCAACCCCATATCTAAGGAGGATTGGAAGATTGTGGCCAGGAGCCTCTGCAATTTCCACCCTTACTTCCCTCAGTAACCTAGGATGCACCCCATCCGAACTGGGTGATTTTTCTACTGCCAACCTTTAAGTACCTTTTGATTTTTATCCTATCAATGTGTCTACACCACACCCAAACCATTTCCTCTTTGAAGGCCTCCCATCGTTCAGTTACTGTTTTGCCTATGAATTTTTGATTCCAATCCATCTGGGCCAGATCCATTTTCAACTCACTGAAGTTAGCCCTCCTTCTCCAGCTTCTCCTTTTTAGAGTGCCTGCTGCCCATTCATACTCAAAAATGGGACAGTGGAGGGACAGAATTTTTTAATGCAACGATATCCTACTGGGTTATCCAAGGCCCTGCTGACACGATTGTTGAGTGTACTTCACAATAGACAGCCAGTGCTCCCACCCAAAAGCCTGATTAAAATAGTTAAATCAGGGGTGTTTTTGCACTGCAATTTAATTTCAGTGTGGCACGAAGGAACCCAGTGTTGAATGGCTGAACAAGCTGGAGGCCGCTCCAAAATGGCCCCACAAAACAAACCTCTGGCACTGATGATTCTGCTTGTGGGACTACGAGGAGCATAAATGCTCGACTTGGCCTCACAAAAATCACTTCACCTGCTGCCAACCTGTTGAATGTTTTTTGACCACCTGCACCGTTCCAGCTGGCGAGCTGCCAGCACTCAACAAACAACTTCATTCGAAGAATGCCTGATAATAAAAATGTTTCCCGTCTCCTACTGGTGCTATTGGGTGGGTGTGGCATACACCACCTTAAACGCTCACTCCCTCTACCACTGGCACACAGTGACAGCAGTGTGCATTATATACAAGATGCACTGCAACAACTTGCCAAGCCTCCTTCAACAGCACCTTCCAGACCCACGACCTCTACCACCTGAAAGGACAAGGGCAGCAGACGCATGGGAACACAACCACCTGCAGGTTCTCCTCCAAGCCACACACCAATCTGACTTGGAAACATATTGCCGTTCCTTCACTGTCCACTGGGTCAAAATCCTGGAACTCCTTTCCTAACAGGTTAGTCATGTGACTCGCTCTTTGTTTGAGGCGGCACACCTGCGAGGTTTGTTGATTCTTCAAAGCTTACTAGACACACTCAATGGGGGGTGTTGCATGCTGGCTCTTACACAATGACTGTCAATGTCTTTTGATCATCACTATTGACAAAACCCATCTGGCTAATTGAATCAGAGAGCGCTCCCATAGTCTCTCTAGGCAACTGTTTCTCAGAATGCAAATGTGCAGCCATGTTTTCAGCCATTCAGTTCTGTGGTCTTTTTAAACAAGTTATGTTCAAGGTCCAGTAATAGTTCAAATAGTGTCCCATATGACAAAATTAATATGTTTCCATTTGGCAGGTGTGATTTCCGTCACAGTGGACAGAACATACCTGGGCAATTTTCTACATTGTCGGGTAGATACCACTGCTCTAGCTGTACTGGAACAGCTTGGCTAGGGGGGTGCAGCTAGTTCTGGAGCACAAATTTTCAGTATTACAGTGGGGATGTTGTCAGGGCCCATAGTCTTTGCTTTATCCAGTGCCTTCAGTTGTTTCTTGATATCACGTGGAGTGAGTCGATTTGGCTGAAGGCTGGCATCTGTGATGCTGGGAACCTTAGGAGGAGGCCCTCTCCAGAAATCAAATATTAAACATTGTTTAAAATATCCTGCCCAATGAGCTTCAGTATCCAGTGAATAGCTGTTATACAGACCAGGAAGTCCAGGTTCAATCATCAGTACTGCTGAGTTAGCTGGTCTGAACCAAGACAATGGTAGGGGAACTACAATCTGCCTCAGCATTTCTATAACAGGAAAGAAAAAATCAGCCATATTGCTGTCTAATACTGTGGGAAATGTGTTTATATGGACATTGTGTGAAGACAACATGAAGCTCAGTTGTAATGTTCCTACATTTGATGTTCTAATGATAGAATGACCTTCTTATTTTCAAGAATCACATGTGAACAGTGAGCTTCTGGGTGAGATACTGGAGGGTAACTGGATTCTATGGAAATGTATCTTAGGAAAGAATGAACACCCTCAGGAGAAAAGAAAGGAAAATAGCAGAGGCACGCAAACATTGCTGGCATTCATTTGTTGTGGCAAGTTTATTATAGGAGTATAAAACTGCCCTAAAATTATGAAGATGTATCCCTCAATAAATAGTAGATGAGTTGTGTTTTTTAGTGATTTGCTGTTGAAATATTGCTATTTAATGGACGTTGTGTCTTCACTCATTTCAATGATGTTGACATGCTGGAGTGACATGGAAACTTTTCAATAAGTCTTTGCTGCCTCATTAGTGTTATTGAATTAATTCCGTTTACAAATATAGAAAATGGTGGGAAGAGTCTGTCAGCATCAGTTCAGGTAAAGAGTCACACCTGAAAGATCAACTTGTCTGTTCTCTCTGCAGTTGCTGAATAATCTTCTGAAATGTTCCAGCAATTTCTATTTCTGTTTCAAATTTCGAGCAACTGCAGTTTTACATCTGCTGGTCACTTTTTGGCTTTCTGCTGATAGACTAATTATAGAAGAATTTACAGGAAAGCTTAATAAGTACATGAGGGAGAAAAGAATAGACAGATATGCTGATCTTCTTTGGCCTCCTTGTCTCGAGAGACAATGGGTAAGCGCCTGGAGGTGGTCAGTGGTTTGTGGAGCAGTGCCTGGAGTGGCTATAAAGGCCAATTCTAGAGTGACAGCCTCTTCCACAGGTGCTGCAGCTAAAATTGGTTGTCGGGGCTGTTTCGCAGTTGGCTCTCCCCTTGCGCTTCTGTCTTTTTTCCTGCCAGCTGCTAAGTCTCTTTGACTCACCACATTTTAGCCCCACCTTTATGGCTGCCCGCCAGCTCTGGCGATCGCTGCCAACTGACTCCCACGACTTGTGATCAATGTCACAGGACTTCATGTCGCGTTTGCAGACGTCTTTAAAGCGGAGACTTGGATGGCCGGTGGGTCTGATACCAGTGGCGAGCTCGCTGTACAATGTGTCCTTGGGGATCCTGCCATCTTCCATGCGGCTCACATGGCCAAGCCATCTCAAGCGCCGCTGACTCAGTAGAGTGTATAAGCTGGGGATGTTGGCCGCCTCGAGGACTTCTGTGTTGGAGATACGGTCCTGCCACCTGATGCCAACGATTCTCCGGAGGCAGCGAAGATGGAATGAATTGAGACGTCACTCTTGGCTGACATACGTTGTCCAGGCCTCGCTGCCATAGAGCAAGGTACTGAGGACACAGGCTTGATACACGCAGACTTTTTATAGAAGCATTTACAGGGAAGCTTAATAAGTACATGAGGGAAAAAAGAACAGACAGATATGCTGATAGGGTTCAATGAAGTAAGAAGCAAGGAGGCAATTTGAAGTATGAACACCACTGTAGACTTGTGGGGCCGAATGGCCTGTTTCTGTGCTCTAAATTCTAGATATGTTGCTGTCTCATCGAATATATTTGACATGCAAGTCCTTCAGTCCATTTATCTTACCTGTAGCCTCGTCACTCTGGCATACAGCCATTAGGGGATGCTGAAATATCTTCACTGATATTTGGATCGCAGGTCCATTCTTGCTACATTGAGTTCTCCATACACTGCACCTGGTGATTGTCTTCACATTGTGCATTTTGTGCTGGAACATTGGGCAATTCCTAGCTGACGTTAACCATGTGGCACTGAAATGGCAGGTGAGTTCTGGCAGTGCTATTGTGCATTTGACAACTTGTGGAGGTGACTTCTCCAATCCTTGACACATATATAAAGATCTTTAACATATCAAGAGACTTTTCAAAGTAATATTTTCTTGCCTCTGAAACTCTTATGACACAGATCAATATTCTCAAGCTAACCCTAGGGTTTGTGTGGGAGAATGTTTTTGCACCAACCATATTCCCTGCTGTTTTTAAGCGGTCAGTCAGACAGTCAGAGGAAATACCTGTGCTATCATGCAGCACTCAATGGCCTGGATTTTACAATCAGCTGCAAAGCAAGGGCACTTGCCACTGACCTCAAAGGAAGCTGCTCACAAAGATCTAGCAATCTCTATGGCACGGTTTCTCCCCTTTCCTGCTGGCATTTAAAACAGGCACCAAGACAAGGACATGTCTTGGCATGGAGCAAGCAGGTAAAAAGCCAATAACATTGAGGTGTCTACACACATCAAACCAGGAAATTAAACACAGTTATTAGCCTTTAAATTTTCATCTAGTGAAATAAACGATTATGATTGGATTAAGATAGAAGCTAAAACGAAGATAAACTTGTTAAAATAAATTGTTTAATATTTTATCATTATGGGAGAAATTTGGCATTCTACTAATATAAAATTAGCTTCTCAGGGCCACTGAGGAACTTAGCAGTAATTATGAAGTGACTATGCCGTTAAAAATCCAGTTACACCTCATTCACAAAGTAACTTTTTACAGTGAGATTAACAGCATAAGAGTCAAAGTTCTCATCCATTCAGTTGATTTCCATTGATTGCAGTTTGGGGGGATCTCAACAGCGCACCCTCTGGTGTAGTGTAGAATTACTGACAGCAACTTCTGGATTTCTGCATTATTCTCCTGAAGCCGCTGACAGTTTCATTGGAGTAAATAGGGCAAACGCTAACAGTTTCACTGTCATTGCCACCACAAAATCTGGGCCATTAAAGCAGAGTTAGATCAAAAGCTGTTTTTCCTTTCTTCAGCATTTTTTGCCACAGAAGAACGTGTATATTTTTACGACTCTTTCCTCTGGATTGTGCACCTACCTATATCATTAAACATTTTGTGTCTGGTTCATGTTGTAATGCCTGAAGCATGCAACACTTATTGCCTGGTAAATATCAGCCAATCAAAAAACACTGTCTCAAAAAAATTCCCTTTCACAAGCATCAAATCACTGAAGAAACTATTTCAAACTTCTTTCCATGGTTTAGATTGGTTCCTCACCCATCACTAGATGCCTCTGGAAATAATATAAAGCAAAAGAGAGGAAGGAAAAATAAATCATCAGCTTCCCCCAAAATATCTTATCATAGCTCAGGCTTTCTCCTAGCACATTTGTTTTCTTTTTTTTCTTTTGGGCCTCCTTATCTCGAGAGACAATGGATACGCGCCTGGAGGTGGTCAGTGGTTTGTGAAGCAGCGCCTGGAGTGGCTATAAAGGCCAATTCTGGAGTAACAGGCTCTTCCACAGGTGCTGCAGAGAAATTTGTTTGTTGGGGCTGTTGGACAGTTGGCTCTCCCCTTGCGCCTCTGTCTTTTTTCCTGCCAACTACTAAGTCTCTTCGACTCGCCACAATTTAGCCCTGTCTTTATGGCTGCCCGCCAGCTCTGGCGAATGCTGGCAACTGACTCCCACGACTTGTGATCAATGTCACACGATTTCATGTCGCGTTTGCAGACGTCTTTATAACGGAGACATGGACGGCCGGTGGGTCTGATACCAGCACATTTGTAGTCACATAAAAAAGCTGTTTTTCAAAAAGCAGATCAGGTGTCCCATAAACCATTGCCTTACACATACCATCTGTGATATGGACTGCTTCGGATTAGCAATTACCCCTTAATCATGGTATCAATCATTGGAGACCTTGTTGGTTTCTCCACCGTGTTACTTTTTCAAAATGCAGAAAAATACTGTGATGCCGAACCAGCATGTTCAACCTAAAACGAAGGCAGTTATTGCTAGAGATAAAAACAGAAAGTTCTGGAAATACTCAATGTGAGTAGTTATCATTTTTATTTTTAGAGATACAACCCTGAAACAGGCCCTTCGGCCCACCGAGTCTGTGCCGACCAACAACCACCCATTTATACTAATCCTACATTAACCCCATATTCCCTACCACATCCCCACCATTCTCCTACCACCTACCTACACTGGGGGCAATTTACAATGGCCAATTTACCTATCAACCTGCAAGTCTTTGGCTGTGGGAGGAAACCGGAGCACCCGGCGGAAACCCACGCGGTCACGGGGAGAACTTGCAAACTCCGCACAGGCAGTACCGAGAACTGAACCCGGGTCGCTGGAGCTATGGTGCTAACCACTGCGCCACTGTGCTGCCCCACAAATGCACTGCCCAAGAGTGTGATGGAAGTAGATTCAGTCGTGGCTTTCAAAAGGGAATTGGATGGGCACCTAGAAAGAAAACATTTGCAGGGCTACAAGGAAAGGGCAGGCTGAGCAGCTCTTGTACTGAAGACCCACCAAATGTAGAGCCAATCAGGCACTTAATTGGACTGTGGCGGGCCTTCTGTACAATTTACAACCCCGCTGCTGGATGTCCCAGCATTGCAGAGCTGCCAGCCAATCAGAGGAGGCGGTGGCTGCTGCTGTAGCTGCAGCAACCAGACGTGACGCTGGAACCAGGTTCAAGGCAGGTCAGGGTGTACAAGAGCCAGTGTGAGTTTCCCACAATGTCAAGACACCCACCACCAGCACAAAATTCCACCCACTAACTCTGTTTCTCTCTCCACAGATGCTCTTTGACCTAGAATCATAGAATGATCACAGCACATCATGTCCATGCCGGCTCTATGCAAGAGCAGCTCAGCCTGCCCTTTGCCCGTAACCCTGCAAATTGTTTCTTTTAGGTGTTTATCCAATTCCCTTTTGAAAGCCATGATTGAATCTACCTCCAACACACTCTTGGGCAGTGCATTTCAGATGATAACCACTCACTGAAGGGTCTCGCAGGGTGGGGGTCATGGGAGGGCGGGCGAGGAGGGGTCAGCAGCAAGGGCAGGGGAGTGGCCCTCAGTTCCTTTCAATGAGGGACACCACCACACCCCCCCTCCCACCACACCCTCGCAGCCAGGAAGCAGCCCGCAAAGTTTTCTGAGCCATGTTTCCTGTGCGGCGACAGGGCCGCCCCCGCACAGGTAGTTGCGGCTGCAGCAGGAAAAGGCCCTTAATTCGGGGTTAATTACCGAGATAATGCCCTCAAATGGCAGCGGGGCAGGGCCACAGGCCTTCCCACCCCAGACTAAATTTCGGCAGAGGCAGGGTCCCCTCCCCTGCCACCATCCCACACAATTCTATGCTCTCCCTGCCTCCAAATCCGCCGTGGGGGAGAACATAAAATTCCACCCAATGTTTCAGGATGCATCCTTTGTAGATTTTGTTTTTGTAACATTTATTTCGAAGTTGAGCTATCCTTTGAAACAGGATGATAGTAAGATAGTAAGAATGTAATACTTAAACAATAAAAATAGAATCATCCCATAAGGAGTTGAAACAATCTATTTAGAACGTATTGCTTATACTATTGGATAAGCAGCAGGAGTTTTGTAAACCTTCATGATGTAATGTTGTCCATGAATTCTTCTATTTCTCGTGCACCCATGGAATTCAAATCTTCTCCCTAAAATGAAAGATGTGAGAAACTTCTCCACGACTTAGAGTCCAAAGTACTAGTCAGCATTGTTTAATAAAGCATATCTAAGGAAGAGATTGCATAGAATTTTGATGAGCAGTTGTTTTTTCAGGTCTTGCGTAATTGTTAAATGGCTTGATCGTGTATAATTCAGGATACAACTAAAATAAAGCCTCCAGGCTTGGGTTCTACAGACAACCCATTTTTTTTTATTTGTTTGTGGGATGTGGGCATCGCTGTCTAGGCCAGTATTTGTTGCCCATCCCTGATTGCCCTTGAGTGGCTTGCTAGGCCATTTCAGAGGGCATTTTAAGAGTCAACCACGTTGCTGTGGGTCTGGAGTCACATGTAGACCAGACCAGGTAAGGACAGCAGATTTCCTTCCTTAAAGGACATGAGTGAACTAGATGAGTTTTTACAACAATCGACAATGGTTTCGTGGTCATCATTAGACTAGCTTTTAATCCCAAATTTTTTAATTGAATTCAAATTTCACTATCTGCTGTGATGGGATTTAAACCCATATCCCCAGAGCATTAGCCTGGGCTCTGGAATACTAGTGCAGTGACATGACCACTACACCACTGCCTCTCCTGGTCCCCACGCCGAAACTTGGTAAGGAAAATGCAACTTGCATTTTAACTCTTCTTTTTCAGAACTGTATGAAGTAGAAAAGTCCCTATTCTATCACACTTGTCTTCTTGTCCCACTTTTCCAACAAACACCGCAATGCACCATGCCAGGTCAAGGAGCATCATGTTTGCAAGAAGACATAACATTTTATTTGCCATCAAAATTTTGTTTGATAATTTCTTTAAAAATATAGGTTGTTGGACAGTTTCCCTCCATGTCATATACCTTTTTTTGCTAAAAGATGCACTTGCAAACCATATTTACTGTGCTTTCTAGGGATTTTGTTGTAAAATAATGTTAGTTTCTTTTTCAAGAAACTCTTAATTCTTTTCAGTGCAGCTAAAGGGTTCTTTTCAGAGAACAGATAACAGGATAGAAATTCTTCCAGGTGGTGGTGGTGGAGGCAGTATTGCATCAACCTTGTGTTATATATCCCACTTTATATGCAGTGCTATTGAAGTCAATGGAAATGAATATTGAGTGGGGAGTATAATGGTGGATAATTCAATACTGATCTTTCAATGCTAAACACCCTGCAGATTCTTCTGTTTAGTCATCGGGTCAAAGGTTTCAAATGATCTACGTGTATCAAAGGTCTTTCTGCATTTCTTTTTATTTGTTTGTTTCCTTTTTAACTGTTCTGTAAAATGTGTCCTGAGTGCACAGGGAAGTTTCTTATATTGAATAATACATTATACCATGTAATATACAAACAGTCGTTTAAAAACAACATAGCTGTCACCTTCCCATTGGCAATTTCATGGATGATCGGTTAGTAAAACAATTTAACATCAGGAAGGGCTTAAATAATTCTATATTTCAGCTATATTTACATATGCTGCCCTTCTTAACATACTGTGGGCTGGATTTTGTTGTTCTGCCACTGGGAGTGGTGGCGGGTGCGGAAAATGGCAGCCACCCCATACAGGATACGCGCTGCCACAACTATGCGGCGGGCAGCCCCTTAACGTATTGACACGGCAACCCCGCCCCCCCGCCCACCCCCACCAATCACATGGCGGGGGTAGCATTGGCAACACGCTCACGGCGTCACCTGATGCCGGAGCAGGTGCTGGCACCATTTTTAAAAGGCTGCCAGCCCTGCAAACAGCTCAAAATAATGCAGAGTTGACCCCTTCTCCCCTCGCCCTGTACACTAAATCGTACAGAGTTGACCCCTTCCCCCCCACCTTGCCATACAAATGATACAGAGTTGACCCCTTCACCCATCCCCCTTTCCATACAAATCATACAGAGTTGACCCCTTCCCCCACCCCCCCCACTCTTGCCATACAAATCATACAGAGTTGACCCCTTCCCCACCTCGGTGGCACCAGCTTCTCCTGGACAGGAAAGTGAAGGCGCGTGAGTGCCACACGACGTGCTCAAGATTGGGAACTGAAGGTAAAATCACGGGGAATTGATTTAAAATTTATGCAGAGAGGTATTTTAAATATGTAAAGTAGGGCTGCGTTGCAGAGCGGTGGAGGTGCCGTCACGGAGCCTCGCCGCTAGGAAGATCGGGCCTGGCAATCCTGGTGTTTGTCTCTGTGGCGGCCGCTGTTGCTACAATTCTCCAACACTGCCCCCCCCACCCCCAACGTCCGAAACCTGACCTCAGGCTGGGAACAAAATCCAGTCCTATATATGCTTCATGTACAATTATCTATCGCGACTGACACTAAAGTGCATTATCTCCACAACAGTGAAAAACCTGACTACAAATTATGAAAGGTGAAACAAATGTAAGAACACAAGTCTTTGTGTTCTTCCTCACCTTAACCAACAAGTAAAAAGTCAGGTATTTACCTTTTAAAATTAAAGAAATAATTAGTTTACTGAAAGCTAAAACCATTGGTAATTTTTTATCTTTAGCTTATCCAAACAGTGGACACATAGTTTTAATGAAAGGAAACGGTAGCAACAGCCCTGCTGAGTGACATCTTGTTTCTTCCGATTACAAAATAAACTAATTTATTTAGCTCCACACAATATTGCTCTAAAAACAGTTATTGATCTACACAGCTCGCTTGACTTGGCAAATCGATACATGGCAGTGGAAAGCAGGTGATAGATTGGGCTGGAATTGAGTGCTAGCTTAGTGTTTGTGCTGAGCTGGTTAAGCTCTGGCACGACGTAAACTGCTGTGCTTGAGGGAAAGGAAAGTTGTGGCTCTCAAGCTGACTCATGCTGCAGTGAGAAAAGAGCCTGAAGTTAAACTTGTGCACAACCTGATGTTTACCAAGAATAGAATACAGGAGTGCCTGGAGATAACTGAACTTGTTACCATTAGGTAGTCATTCATAGGTTACATCAAATTAACAGCACTGTAACAAAACATTTGACCTAACAGGTCTGTACAAGTGTGTATGCTCCACCCAAGCCTCCTCCCATTGTCCTTCAGCTAATCCTATCTGCCTATTCAGCCTTTGAACTATTTATTTGGAGGCAACATTGTAAAAACAAGAGCTGATGTATTCCATCGAGTGGATAGAGAATACCGTGAGTTACTGAGGGATATGATTTGTACTTTATAAGGAGGGAAGATCAGATCACAATAGAGAAGTGGATTATGCAATGTCATGAGTGGGGTTAAAAAATGTTCAGATTAACCCAATCAATATTATTCTTTGCCATAAGGGATAGTAATCAGAAGAACTCTCACTAGCCCAGGACTGAGATCAACTAAAGTTGCTTTTATATCACAATAAGGCCCGTGCTGGTGCCAACTGTATCCGATGCGCAAGTCTTGTGCAGCCTGTGACAATCTAACAGTAAATTTGCCAGGATTTTCTATGGTTGACAACTGGGGAGATCAATTTATACTGGATCTTCCTGGTCACTGACCTTGGCACACCAAAGTTTCTGTTTGGTTTTCAGCCAGCTGCATGTGATCTGCACAATGCGGGCAGGCACAACTAGCACAGGCCTCGTTCACTATAAAAGGCAACTGAACTCCGCACCAATCAGAGATCAGCCCTGGGATCTGGCTGCTCTATTTGGATCAGAACGATACCCCATATTGCATTGATTCACTAAGTCAGCAGAAGAGACCAACCATCTGCTTCATTTTACAATTTGTTTAATGTAAAAACCAGGTATAAAGAATCAAGGTCAACTGATCCAGACTGGTAGAAAGTTCCAAGTCTTATCAGTTGGCTTTTCCAACTATATGATTTTGAACACAGGTGCTCGCAAACTTACGTGACATCAGAAGTGAAAGGGAAACTTGTACCTTAATCCTTCCGATGTGTGTATTTTTGCAATTTTACCCTCTTTTGTCTCCTTATTCCTGAAGATTCAGGCTGTAATGAAGTGCAGTTCCAATGGTGATGGAAGCCCTTCAGTACTTTGCCAAAGTGCCTATTCTGCTACAAGTTCACTTTCCATCAGGAATCACTGCACAGCAATAAGGAGTGTGAGCATTGGCTGATTGTCACCTCCATAGCCCAGGTGTACTAGCGTCAACTGTACTGCCTTAATTGCTGCCTTGCTTAGAAGCAGCTAACGCAACACAGACTGAGAAATCAGCCTGGTCTGCATGGTTCAGCGCTACAGTTACCATAACATTTGGTGTATAAGTTGCACCTACATATACATTTGCACATTCCTTATCTGCAAGGCTTTGATGACTGATGTAATCTGTACCATTTGTAGGGTTTTTACTGGAAAAGAAGTCTCATGTAGAGATGCAATTTGTGCATCAATGCAGCCTATAACTTTTACAGCAAGTGAGATAATTTGATCTATTCCCTGCAGATACTGCTGGTAAAACAACTCTGTGGTGTTGTGGGACAACCTTAAGAGAGGATTACCTTAATAGCTGTAAGTGAAGATCACCAGAGGAAGTGATGTTGCATCACACACGACCAGTTAATTGTGGATGTGGCCCAACAGGGTGAGATGTGTTTAGATGTGTTCGTACAGTAACTGTTTGTGTATGTGTATATATACATATATACCCATATATATACATATATACCCATAAAGGTGGGGCTAAAGTGTGGCGAGTCGAAGAGACATAGTAGTTGGCAGGAAAAAAGACAGAGGCGCAAGGGGAGAGCCAACTGTGTAACAGCCCCGACAAACAAATTTCGCTGCAGCACCTGTGGAAGAGCCTGTCACTCTAGAATTGGCCTTTATAGCCACTCCAGGTGCTGCTTCACAAACCACTGACCACCTCCAGGCGCTTATCCATTGTCTCTCGAGATAAGGAGGCCAAAGAAGATATATATATATACACACATATATTATATATATAAATATATATATATATATATATATATGTTCTAATTAAGTTATAATTAAAGCCTACATTTTCTTTGCATCTTACTTGCAGTCCTGTGAATCATACAATAGTTAACACATCAAAGGAACAAGTAATATTACATACGGTAGCACAAAGTGGTCCATAGCGAATCAGTAACACGTTTTACACTCCCAACCAATTGAAGTCAATGGAAAAGAATTTCCGATGGGATGTAAAATGGGCGGCCAATGCATTATTGCCACTCCCACTGATGGCCAATTTTACCTTCACTGAGTCTCGCTGGATTTGGCTCCACTAGCACCAGCAGCCCTCTAGTTCCTCAGCCAAATGACTACTTTTGTATATTAGTTTAGAAAGTAATTGTTAGCAGCCATTTCATCCATGAAGGAAAGCATAGCTGAGCCAGGACTCATTCTCTCTCAACTCCCACACTCAGGCTCTTTAGAGTAGAGGTAACTGGATAATGATCAGGAACCTTGACTGTTTTTTCCTCCCTCCCTATCTGTGAAGTATTAAGGCCCAATGCAACACTCTACAATTGTGCTGACTGAGATGAGCTACCTCAGAACAGATGGGGCATGAAAGCTGCAACCTTTTGATCTGTGTGTCTTAGTGCTACATTGGGTAATGCTTCTACTGAATGGGTGGCAAGGGATAATACTCATATGAAGGAGGTGTTAGTTCATATTAATATCTTTTCTTAGAGACAATAAGGCACAATTATTTTGTGGCATGAAATCATGGTCATAATATTCTAGTTAGCTGCATCTAGAAAAGGGATTGAAATGGTCCAGGCATTTATTTTGTTCCCTGCTTTAACCTTCAGCTGGCAGGATGAGTAAGCTGCGAAGTGATACCATCAATACTGCACATGAACACATCCAATAGGAAGGTAATGTAGCTTCTTGCTCATCTGCCAGCAACGTCAAAAGGCAGCTACAAAAACCAGACCTGACTCATGCATAGTTTAATAGTGATCGAGTTCCTTTTTAAAAAGTCGACAGATGAGAACGAAAGAAAGAAAGGAAGGTTTTTTGGTGATACATGGTGGTTTTAAAGTGAAGCGTCAGACACAGACAAAGCACTAAATATTGGAAAGATAGTAAAGGTTCTCTGAGGAGGATTTAGCTAAAAAGGAAGACAAATCATCTTGGTTTAATCCCAGGTGGAACAGGCAATCTTGGGATACTGGCACAGATAAATGAATGGGCTTAGTCAGACCTCTACTTACAATGTGAATGCATAGAATGATATTAGGAGAATATTGCATTTTTGCAATTTCATATCATTTTCAAAAATGAAGTTTACAAATGACCAGTTTATAACACTATTGATTAGGAAAATCAAGTGTGTCTTGTTGATTTAAATATTGAAATGTGAAAAAATTGCACATGTAATTCTATTACTAATGTATATAGTGCAGACAAAAACAATATCTCATGATAAATGTAAGTAATCATCAACAACAGTATTCAATTAAGTGTTTGATGAACAAAGGAGTTTTCATCGTTTAACACGTTAGCTTGAAATAACCAACTTGAAGTAGAAATGTTGAAACAAGAAGGATATTTCAATATAATGTGATTAGCCTTGAGGGAAAATATAATCTGTCATCTTTTACTACTTAAGAGTTACAGGCTTATAAAGCCATCACTTTTAAAATGAAACTATTTGTCATTCTCCATTATAAACAATAAGTTGATTCAACAAGGTTAATAAACAATGAGGAAAAAATTGCCAAAATGTAAAAATAAACAGCTTTGGTATTGTTTCTTAACATTTATCTCAATTGAGTAAAACTAAAAGAGGTCCCTCATAAATCAGAGGAGACGGTATAAATTTGAAGTTGATATGGCAAAGGGATGCATTAGTTAAGCTATTGCTGGTGATCTGAATACTTAGACAACAAAATTAGTTTAGGGATGTAGAGAGGGCGGTAAACTAAATAGTTGGGGGGGAGGGTTCAGGTTAGGTGAAGTTTATAAAGTTAGAGAGAAAGGACAAGGCAATAGTGCAGCGGAGCAACAGAGTGTGAACGAAAGGGACAGAGCGTAGTAACAGTGCACCAGCAAATAAGGTCAGAGTTGGGAAAAATGGTAAAAAGACAGAATTAAAGGCCCTTTACCTGAATGCACACAGCATTCATAACAAGATAGATGAATTGATGGCACAAATTGAAATAAATAGGTATGGTCTGATAGCCGTTACAGACATTTTTTTTATTCACTCCAGGGATGTGGGCATCGCTAGCTAGGTCAACATTTATTGCCCATCCTTAATTGCCCTTGAGAAGGTGGTGGTGAGCTGCCTTCTTGAACTGCTACGATCCAGTAGGTATACCCACAGTGCTGTTGGGAAGGGAATTCCAGGATTTTGAAGGAACGGCGATATAGTTCCAAGTCAGGATGGTGTGTGACTTGGAGGGAAACTTGCAGGTGGTGGTGTTCCCATGCAACTGCTGCCCTTGTCTTTCTAGGTGGTAGAGGTCACGGGTTTGGAAGGTGTCTCAGGAGCCTTGGTGCGTTACTGCAGTGCATCATGTAGATGGTACGCACTGCTGCCACTGTGGGAACTAAATGCTCAAGGGTATTTGAGATTTTGAAAGCAGAGGAAGAAAGGAAAAGGAAGTGGGGTAGCTCTGTTAATAAAGGATGAGATCAATACAGAAGTAAGAAATGATCGTGGTTCAGAAGATCAAGATGTAGAATCAGTTTGGATGGCGATAAGAAATGGCGCAAGGGAGTCATTGGTGGGAGTAGCTTATAGGCCCCCTAACAATAGCTACATTGCAGGACAGAGTATAAATCAATAAGTTATGGGGGCTTGTAAGAAAGGTGCTGCAATAATCATGGGGAATTTTAATCTTTATACAGATTGGGCAAATCAAATTGGTAAAGTTAGCCTTGAGGATGAGTTCATAGAGTGTATTTGGGACAGTTTCTTAGAACAATACATTGTGGAACAAGCCTACTTTAGACCTAGTAATGAGTAATGAGATAGGATTAATTAATGATCTCAAAGTAAAGCGTGCTCTGGAGAGGAGTAATCATAACATGATGGAATGTCACATTCAGTTTGAGGGGGAGAAACTTCAGTGTGAAACTAGTGTTTCAAATTTTAATAAAGGCAATACAAAGGTATGAAGACAGAGTTGGCTAAAGTAGACTGGGAAAATATGTTAAAAAGTAAGATGGTAGATAAGTAGTGGCAGAAATGTAAGAACGTATTGCATAACTCTCAACAAAGATATATTCCATTCAGAAAGAAAGGCTCTACAAGAAGGATGAACCATCCATGGCTAACTAAAAAGTTGAGGTATCAGTTTGAAAGAAAAGACGTAAAATACTGTAAAGATTCATGATAGGTTAGAAGATTGGGAACATTTTAGAAACTATCAAAGGGCGACTAAAACGAGAGGGAGAAATTAGAACATGAGAGTAAACTAGCAAGAAATCTAAAAACAGATAGTAAGATAGTAAGAGCTTCTACAGGTATATAGAAAGGAAGAGAGTAGCTAAAGTAAGTATTGGTCCTTTAGACGATGAGACTGGGAAATTAATGGGAAACAAGGAAATGGCAGAGACTTTGAACAAGTATTTTGTATCTGTTTTCATGGTAGAAGATACCAAATGCTTCTCAAGAATAGTAGAAAATCTCTAGAGAAAAGGTATTAGGGACTGGATTTTATAGGGGCCTCTACGTCAGGATCCGTGGCAGGGGGGCATGAAGATGGCCCCGGATGAGGCCCGCCACGGACCTCGATGGCGGCAGGGCCTGTCCCGATATTGCCAGCGGCGGCGAGGCCTCATGGCGGGCCCCCCCCCCCGCCACTCAGCGACAGGACAGTAATTTAAATATTCAAATTCATTAACTTACCTGAGTTAATGACGTTCCTGTCACCTCCTGAAGTGCCACCGCCATCTTCATCCCGGCGGCTGGCACTGATGCGCCTTTGGATCCCCGTCTGAGGAAACAAGGCTCAACATCTGTCGGGGGTGGGGGGGAGGAGGTAGGTTTCTCAGTGTGGGAGGGGGAGAGCGGGGTCAAACTATTCTGATTGGTGGCGGGGATAGTGGGAAGGGGTAAAGTTAAAGTTTGTGAACTTTGCGGAGGAAGGTCAGGTACATAGGTAAGTATTTTTGTGGGGGAGAGGGCAAGGAATGAGTGTAGTGTTAATGGGGGGGCGGTGGGAGAGGGGCTGGAAACTGTATGTAATTTTTAAAAATCAGTTTTATTAAACTTTCCCTTTAAACATTTAAACATAGCGCCGGCCCCTGCACAGTGGCCCTGAACGCCGTTGCTGGGGACAGCTCGCCCGGCCCCTCCACATCACTGGGGGGCAGTCTGCCTCGGCCATGTAAATAAGCCGCCGTGTATAAGGAGTAAAACCCGCGCGTGCGGGCCGCCATCTTTTATGGCGGCAGCAACATAAAATTCAGCCCTAGGAAACTAATGATACTAAAGGCTACACGTCCCCTCATCCTGACTGCTTGCATCCTAGGGTCTCATACAAGTGGCTGCAGAGACAGTGGATGCACTGGCTGTAATCTTCCAAAATTCCCTAGATTCTGGAACGGTCTGAGAGGATTGGAAAACCACAAATGCAACGCTCCTATTCAAGAAAGGATGGAGACAGAAATCAGGAAACAATAGGCCAGTCAGCCTAACATCTGTCATTGGGAAAATGCTGGAATCCATTATTAAGGAAGTAGTAGCAGGACATTTAGAAAATCATAATACAATCAGGCAGAGTCAACATGGTTTTATGAAAGGGAGATAGTGTTTGACAAATTTATTAGAGCTCTTTGAGAATGTAACAAGCAGGGTGGATAAAGGGAAACCTGTAGATGTAGTGTTTTTGGATCTCCAAAAGGCATTCGATAAGGTAACACAAAAGGTTACTGCATAAGATAAGAGCTGATGGTGTTGGGGGTAATATTTTAGCATGGAAAAAGGATTGGCTAACTAACAAGAAATAGAGTTGGGATAAAGGATTCATTTCCACGTTGGCAAATTGTAACTAGCGGAGTCCTGCAGGGATCAGTGATGAGGCCGCAAATATTTACAATCTATATTAATGACCTGGATGAAGGGACAGAGTGCATTGTGGCCAAATTTGCTGATGATACAAAGATAGGTGGGAAAGCAAGTTGTGAGGAGGACACAAAGATTCTGCAAAGGGATTTAGATAGGTTAAGGGAATGGGGAAAATATTGGCAGGTGGCTATAATGTGTGAAAAATAGGTTATCCACTTTGGTGGGAAGAATAGAAAAGCAGAATATTATTTAAATGGAGAGAGACTGCAGAATGCTGCGGGACAGAAAGATTTGGACGTCCTCGGACATGAATCACAAAAAGTTAGCCTGCAGTTTCAGCAAGTAATTAGGAAGGCAAATGGAATGTTGCCCTTTATTGCAAGGGGGATGGTGTATAATAGTAGGGAAGTCTTGCTACAACTGTGCAGGGCATTGGGGAGATCACACCCAGAGTACCGTCTACAGTTTTACTCTCCTTATTTAAGGAGGGATATACTTGCATTGGAGACAGTTCAGAGAAGGTTGATTCCTGGGATGAAGGAATTTGTCTTATGAGGAAGGTTGGGCCTATATCCTTTGGAGTTTAGAAGAATGAGAGGTGATCTTATTGAAACATATACAATTCTGAGGGAGCTTGACAGAATAGATGCTCATGGGGGAATCTAGAACTAGGGGACAGTTTCCAAATAAAGACTTCCCCCATTTTAAGATGGAGATGAGAAGGAATTGTTTTTCTCTCAGAGGGTCATTAAGCTTTGGAATCCTCTACTCTAGAGAGCAGTGACAGCTAGGTCATGGAATATATACAAGGCTGAGTTAGACAGATTTTTGATCCAGGAGGGAGTCAAGGATTATGGGCAGCAGGCAGGACAATGGAGTTGAGGCCAGAATCAGATCAGCCATGATCTTATTGAATGCGGAGCAAACTCGAGGGGATGAATGGCCTACTCCTGCTCCGATTTCTTATGTTCTTATGTTCTTACAAACTGTGAATACTTCAAATGAATACATACAGCACAATACTAAAAGTTCTGTGGTATAAAGAAAAGTCAATGATAAAGTCAGATGGAATTGGAAATGAAATTGTGTTTCCGATTTTCCTTTTCATGAACTGGGATACAGAAGTCTAGTCCTGTTTCACTTTATCTGCTGTCACTCATTCTGTTCCTAAACAGTCCCAGAGAGCGTGCAAAGCCCAATCATCGGACTTAGGCACCGAGATGAGAAAAACTGAAATAGGAGAATTGGCAAAAAGAGATTAGTGATGATGGAAGAATAAAATAATGTATATGAAGTCTGATGATATTACCTCCTTTTCTGCTTTTAGGCTAGCCATTTTTACTTAGTTACTGTGCAGAATATAACTCGCTTAGTATTTAGATCTTTATTAGTCGACAGAAATACTGTAGACTTTTTCTTCTTTTGCTAAATTGTCCCATAGATTTTTCCTCCATGAATATGCAAAGTGGTTTCAAACAGCTATGCCACTCCAGTATGTTCTGTAATTAACATTTTTATTAGTATTTACTCCCCAAAATAAACAAATAAAATATCTTAGATGGATGGCTGTCATGGATTTATGGTACTTGGGTTCCAGCATGATTGGCCTCCAACACCCACAGCCATCATGCTTTGTGCTAGGTATGACTCCAATCAGTGAAGAGTTTTCCCTCTGATTCCCATTGATTTCAATTTAGCTAGGGCTCTTTGATGCCATACTTGGTCAAATGCTGCCTTAATATCAAGGGCAATCGCTCTCACCTCACCTCCTGAGTTCAGCTCTTTTGTCCATGTTTGGTCCAAGGTTGTAGTGAGGTCAGGAGCAGAGTAGCCCTGATGGAACCCAAACTGATCATCAGTGAGCAGGAGGTTGTTGCTGTTTAAGTGGTGCGCGATAACACTGTTGAAGACACCTTCTATCACTTTGCTGATGATCAAGAGTAGACTGATGGGGTGGTAATTGGCCATATTGGATTTCTCCTGCTTTTTGTGGACAGGACACACTTGGGCAATTTTCCACATTGTCCGATGGATGCCACTGTTGCAGCTGTACTAGAACAGCTTGGCTAGTTCTGGAGCACAAATCTTCAGTACTAGAGCCAGGATGTTGTCAGGGCCCATAGCCTTTGCACAGGCGGGCGGTGGGACTTTCTCCGCAATTTTACCAGGAAGCGCCAATTAAGTGCTGGCGGGCAGGGGAGGTGGCAATTATTGGTGGCAGGTGGGTCATAGTGCCGGCAGCATGCACGCCAATGCCATTTTTAAAGGCACATGTGCAGCAGTCAGGCAAGCTGAAGACAAAGGCTAAAAGGAGGGGGCCGACAGCAACAGAGGCAGTGGAGGAATGGCTTCAGAATGAGGAAGAGTCATTTCACAATTCAGTGATGCCTCCCTGCAGGCTCTCCTCTAGGCAGTAAGAGAAAGAAGAGATGTCCTGCTTTCAGCAGATGGAAGGAGGAGGCCAGGAAGCCTCACCAAGAAGGCATGGCTGGAGGTGGCAGACATCACCAGGGGTCATTGCAAGAACTTGGATCTAGTGGAGGAAGAGATTTAATGACCTGCTCTGTCTGGAAAGGTGAGTGGCATTTAGAGTTGCAAACTGGAAGCCGAACATAAATTGAAAGGCACCCATCAAATGTGGGGCCAAGTGGTAGAGCCATGCGTGGGGCAACATCAGGCATCAACATTCACATTGAGGCGCTCAGTTCAGGCATACCCAAACCCCATGATCAGTGATGGGTGAAGGCTGCACTGTGATGGCTGAATGGTGGTGTCAACAGGCCATCCCATTTTCTCAGAGCTGCACCTTTACAGTGCCTCAGAGTGACAAGCACAGATGTGGCACAGTGGCGCAGTGGTTAGCACTGCAGCCTCACAGCTCCAGGGACCCGGGTTCGATTCTGGGTACTGCCTGTGTGGAGTTTGCAAGTTCTCCCTGTGTCTGCGTGGGTTTTCTCCGGGTGCTCCGGTTTCCTCCCACAAGCCAAAAGACTTGCAGGTTGATAGGTAAGTTGGCCATTATAAATTGTAACTAGTGTAGGTAGGTGGTAGGGAAATATAGGGACAGGTGGGGATGTTTGGTAGGAATATGGAATTAGTGTAGGATTAGTATAAATGGGTGGTTGATGGTCGGCACAGACTCGGTGGGCCGAAGGGCCTGTTTCAGTGCTGTATCTCTAATCTAATGTGCCATGAGACAGGAGAGGCACTGTGTAAGTCTGTCCTTGCAGGAGAAGCGTGCTCAGAATGCCAGGGAGTGTCAACGAACAAGAGGGGAGTGCCTTTCACTGCCATGGTGACACTGATGTAGGAGGCAGCCATGGTGATTTGAGGGTCATGGCAGAGAAGCTTGTCACTGAGGGCAGGGCAGCTGTGGAAGTTGTGGAGAATGGGTAAAGTGATGGTTGCATCCAACAGTCCCTGTGGCACCAGTGTGAGCCTTTAATACCACTGAAAGCTCCTGACCAAGTGGAGGCACCGGTGCTTGGTTGAAGGAGCAGCTGTTTCACTGAAATCATGTCTCTCCAGCGGGTGCAGCAGCAGATGAGGAAGAGACCAGGGCTCCTGCTAAACTGGAAAGCTTAGAGGATGCATTGCCATCTCAAGACACTGCTTCACTTTATTCCAGTGCACCCTCAACCAACGCAGATACATTCACATTGGTGGGCTTTGTTGTGCGTGTAGGATGGGTGGCACAATCTGGTGAGCATGACACAGAGGCACAGGATGTGGTAACAGAGGCAGTGACAGCTGCAGCCACTTCCCCTCAGAGGAGTGAGGAGAGGCCCAGTGATGCTCAGCTTCCTGCAGATGGCGAGCCTCGGGCTTCATCAGTAAAGCAGCAGATGCTGCAGCAGCATGAAATGTGTGAACATCTGTCAGATGTCAGGCAGTACTGTTCCAGGCAGAAAAGATGGAGGAGAGGCACCATATATTTGGCATGTGAACCCATGGCGCCCTCCATTGAGAGAGACACATGGAGTATAGCAGGGGTGGATGCAGGGGGCGCGCACAGACCTTCATAGCATGGCCTCGTCCATGAGGTCTGTGGATGAGATATGCCAGCCTCGCATCTCCCCGTTGCCAGGAGCTTAACCATTCCAGGCAACCACGGGAGTGCGTGTGGGGCCTGAAAGGGCAAAGGAGGGGCAGGCTGAAGGAAATGGGGGCTCCTCTCAAGGCACTTTGATCACTGAAGGTGGCGGATCCTCAGTTTCTTTAATGATGAGACCGACGCTGCACGCCGGTCTGATGACTGAAGCTGCCCCTGCAAAGATACAGGTGGACCCAAAGGTACTGGGCCTCAGTAGAGCTCAGGCATCCAGAGGGCACAAGCCTCGGCCATCTAATGCACCGCAGCAAGAAAAGCAGCAGCCTACCCTCACATCAACTGCAGGCATAGGGAGAGTATCCCCGTAGAAATGACTGTAAATGAGCGTGCAAATGCATGGACTAGCCTTGGGGTTTTACTGAGTGATAATTTGTTAACTACAGAAGCCTTTAATGTTTTATGAGAGTTAAAGGTTCTTGACATTTGATGTATAATGACTCATGTTTTTTTTTATGCAACAGTTTACGGTGACCAGATGTGGCACCAAATAAATGGAGCGTATGTAATAGCAAGCGCCTCATGAGCACCTGTGTTGATAGAAGGCCTTGGCATATAGTGCTGATGGGTACAGAGAGATGGTAAAGGCCTCTTGTGAAAGGTCAGCAAGGCTGCCTCTGGGAAAGAACTTCTTGGTTCGGTGGCCCCTTGCACCTGTCCTCATGAAGTATCTGCTGATCAGAGAGTTGCGAATCTCCCTGCCACGCATGTCACTGTCCTATGAGCCGGCCCCTTGGCACCATCTTCATTGGCTGGCACCTGATGCTTATCCTCCTCCTCAAAGGATGCAGCTCGCTCAATGTCTTCCTCTGGCTCCAGCCCTATTCCCCTCTGGAGTGCCCATTTGCGCAATGCACAACAGATGATAATGATGCGGGATACCCCTGAGGGTGCATATTGCAGGGCCCCCCCGATCTATTGTGGCATCTAAACCTCATCTTCAGAAGGTCAATGGCCTGCTCAATGGTGGCCCTTGTAGTCATATGTGTCCTCTGTGTTGGAGTTGCATACAGTGGTCAGAAGCAATGTCTTCGGTGGATACACCATGCCCTCCCCAAGATCCAGCCTCAAAGGCATTCGGGTGGCCTGGAGAGCTGAGGCAATTGGGACTAAGGATGTAGGAGACATGGCAGCCTCCTGGAAACCTCACGCATGATCTACTTACGGTGGTCACGGACGACTTGAACATTGAGGGAGTGGATCTGCTTCCTGTTCACAAAGGTGTCTTGTTGCCCTGAGGGAGCCTTGATGGTCACATGAGTAAAGTCAATGCACCTGGATAAATCCAGCCATGGCCCTGAAGCCAAATGCCCTCTCGGCCTGACTGGTCTGATCAGTTGTGAACTTGATATATTTGCCAGCTCAATAGTACATGGCATTCATGACCTCTTTATGTAGTGATGGACCATTGATCTCCAGACAATTTCTGGAATGAATCACAGGTGAAAATAATAACAGAAAGTGCTGGAAATACTCAGCAGGTCTGGCAGCATCTGTGGAAAGCGAAACAGAGTGAACGTTTCAGGTCGATGACCTTTCATCAGGTGAAAATGTTGAATGCCAACAGCACCTTTAAGGTTGCAGGCATTGGGTGCCTCTGCAACCATGATGCTGCCCTCTTCTCCCCATGCACCCTCCTTGTCCACTTCCAATGGCTTATTTAACCTGCTGGAGTTCCCCTGGCCACTGCACAGGTGCTCCATGTGACTGCATCCCCATCTCTGTGCCATTCTCCTCATTCAGAGTTTGAAAGCATTGACCCCATAGCTAAATGAACCTTCCACTGTGAATAGCCTCTCAAAAACCTTAACCTGCAACCAGTGGCTGCTGTGCACCTGGTAGACACCATTCCACTATCAGCACTTCACTTTGGCCCCACCCTCTGCAGTGCCTCCAAACTTGATAGTGTCGCTTCTTCAACACACAGCCTGCAGACAGCTTCAAACTATGGCTGCCAGTTCCCTCCACAACTCAGATACCAAACAGATCTTGCCTCATTTGAGTAGACAAGCCTCTGAGCCTCCATGCATCCCATGCACCCATGGCAAAATTGGAAAAAGGTAGGAATATGCCTGACAATTGGCTGTTTAATTACCTTAATTCTCTGCCCCCAACCGTGTCTGTCACTGATCCATCCTGCCACCTGCATCTAGTAAAATTGTTTGGCAGTGAGAATAGTTTGGGGAGCCTGCCCAACGCAGGCACATGCCATTTTACCAGGCCCCGACCCCATGGCTGCCATTCAGGGGGTCATTAACTTCTGCTCCTTGTGCCTAATCTGTCTGGACTTACATCAGCTGGGTGTTCCCTTGTGGGAAAAGGGTATGGATGCCATTTTGGATAAATTTGAAGTTCTACAGGTGTGGATTTCTCAGTAACTTGAGACAGAGAATCTTAAACATATTTCTGTACTTTTATGCATATTGGACAGCCAGCTGATGAAGAAAATCATGCTTTTGCAGGAATGCAGTCTGGTTTGCTTCTTTGGTTTAAATGCTTACGATACCATCTTTCTACTCCACACCAATGTCATAATAATAATAATAATAATAATAATGAGTACAGGAGCAGGGATGTCCTGCTGCAATTATACAGGGCCTTGGTGAGGCCACACCTGGAATATTGTGTGCAGTTTTGGTCTCCTTATCTGAGGAAGGATGTTCTTGCTCTAGAGGGAGTGCAGCAAAGGTTTACCAAACTGATTCCTGGGATGGCGGGACTGGCATATGAGGAGAGATTCAGTCAGTTAGGATTATATTCACGGGAGTTCAGAAGAGTGAGGGGGGATCTCACAGAAACCTATAAAATTCTAACAGGATTTGACAGGGTAGATGCAGGAAGGATGTTCCCGATGGTGGGTGTAGAGGGAAAAATTGTGGCTGATGCAGCTAAATAAATATATACATATATATATATATATATATATATAAGATGAAAGTGTAGCCACATATTGTTACAAAATGAGGTATTTACCCAAGGCATTGTGGGACATGTTAGTTAGCTTGCAGCCTTGAGCATGGTACTGCTTAGCACAGGCAATTAGCCTGACCAAGCAGGGCCCCCCCATATCAGTGCATAAGACAGCTGCTCTGTCTAATTGCGGACTATGCAAAGCAACTAGGAATGCAGGCCTGATAGAGGTAGAAGGATTCATTGTGAAGACTCAAGGATAGTTGATAAGGGGAGTTTGGTAAACAAGCTGAGATGGTCAGGGGCGTACCATGAGCTATCCCCACAACCATATGATGCATAATTAATAATTTTATTGGTAATGAATGTAATATATGTAATCAATAACCGTTATGATTGGATTGTGTCCAGCCGGGATGGGCTGAGTAACTGTATATCTGTTGTGGATTTTCCTTTGTTCAGTGGAGAGGCATCTGGACAGCCCAGTGACCTGCTCCCCGCTGGCGTAACTCAATAAACTGTTTGACATTGGAGTAGACCTGAGTGTCGAGTGATTCTTCTAGATTCATTCCCATTAACAGTGGGGGAGTCCAGAACCAGGGCTCATAGTTTTAGCATACAGGGTAAACCTTTCAGGACTGAAATGAGGAGAACTTTCTTCACCCAGAGAGTGGTGAGCCTGTGGAATTCGCTACCACAGAAAGCAGTTGAGGCCAAAACATTGTATGTTTTCAAGAAGGAGTTAGATATAGCTCTTGGGGTGAAAGGGATCAAAGGATATGGGGGGAAAGCGAGAACAGGTTACTGAGGTGGATGATCAGCCATGATCATAATAAATGGTGGAGCAGGCTCGAAGGGCCGAATGGCCTACTCCTGCTCCTATTTTCTATGTTTCTATGTTTCTATAATCATCAGCCTAGCACCATTTTTAGATTAATTTATGCTTGTGTGAAGGCAGCAGAATATTTTGTGGTGAATTCCACAATGGTATTCTCCATTGAGGGGCAGAAAGGAGAACATGGAGGAGTTTAGAGCTATCGAACCTGGATTGGCTTTAGTTAAAGCTGACTGGAATTAGTGAATAAAGTAGAGGGGGCCTGCTTGGATCAGGTGAGCTTTGGTAGAAGATTGTGGGTTGAAGTTAACTCCAGAACTTGAGTGCATAATCTAAACTGGGGTGAGTGTTACTGATGGATGCTGCATTGTCAGAGATGAGATTCTTCAGCTGAGATGTTAAACTAAGGCTGCACCTGCTGCCTAGATATATTAAACATAGTATTATTCAAAGAAGACCAGGAAGCTCTCCCAATGTCTTGAATAACTTGCACAAGTCTGTTCTGGCCTCTACAGAGTTGGTGAATGAATTTTCAAAACTGCATAATGATTGTAGCTCCATGGAACATATTATACCACAGATGCCTGCTGTAGAAGTCCCAATACTTGTCAGTGCATCTTTCATGAATGCTTGGAGAACACATTGATAGAATCCTTACTGACAGCTTTGTTGACCTCATTGGCATATCATGTCTGCTTTCACACTGATCAGTAGGCGTGATGATGCAGTGGCCAGTAACGGGGTAATGGTTAGGCTTGACTTGGCACAGTTGAAGGTGCACCCTCATCATTGAGCCACCCATTCCATCGACCACGTAAATGGTAACAAGCATTTCGGACAAAGTAGTGTACAGAGCCCTGGGCATGAAAAGCAAGTAGTTGGACCATCTATGACTCCGCTCCAGCAGTTAAAGGATCACATTACTCTCAAAAGGCTCTTACTGAGACCCAATGCACCAAGTTACCTCATTAATCCCTGCCATGAGGGTAGTACCTAGAAGGAGCAGGAGTTCAGAGAGAAGACATGCTACCTTCTAATGTGTTACCAGAGGGAAGCAGTGGGAGGAGTGGTACATGCACACGCACTGTAGTTCAACCATGTTCTTGATATGATGTTGCACAATGAATCATGAACCAACAGGAATGGAATCCTTGGAAATTTATTTGCTGGTAAAGAAAATGTTAGTGAAGATGTTTTTGGACATGATATCATGAAGATGAGCTGAGTTTTTGTTAATATAATAGTGAAATGGAATCTTAGGAGATACTCTTCTCAGATCCTGGCTACAGCTCTGGCAGCCGAGATAAATGTTTCAAGGGCACAAACTCTGGCTTGTCTTGTTTTCCTGCTTGGAGCAATTGGTTGCTCTCCTCTTCTTCTCTAGATTTACATCTTCTAGAATTGTGATGGTGTGGCACAATGATCAACCTAGAGACTTTTGCTGGATTATAAAATAGGTAGCCACATGAGCTACTGAGGCATCAGAAGCACTTCTTCCAGTTGCCAATGCAGCATGAGTAATGATACTGGTACCTCAATGTATCTCTGCTTGACAGCTTTTCACAGGTGTATAGCAAGCGCTCAAGATGTTATCCTTGGTTTACGAGAGGTTAACCATGCACACTACTTTTGCAAGGCAATTACTAATGGGAATTCAGTGAATTGACTCAAAATTAATGCAGTCCTTCAAAACTAATGCCTGGAAATGGGCATTAATCTGCATGAACCAGTGCTGTTGACCTCAGACAGATGACTACAGATGTAGTTGTGGCCCTTGCCGTTCATGAAGATGCAGGACTGTTGTGTGCAAGCGCTTGTAATGCCACATGGGTGCAATCAACAGTCCCCTTGGAGTTTGGGGAATCTTGCCATTTGGAAAAAGTCCTGAGCCCTCTCATCCTGTTCATGGTTGGGGAAAGTAATATTATTACTTGCTTTAGCAAATAAAGCATTGGTCACCTGTACGATCAACCTGTACAATGCACAATGATTGTTGTTGTGGGACCTTGTAATGAGCCTGATGTGTAAAAGTTAAGTTCTGTGGTAGTGCTATGTGGCTGGAGTTGGTTTCTAGAATGCAGCACAGATTATGTCACAGTCCAAGATGGCAGAGTTCCTTTGACAAGTGCACCTCTGTCTGGTGATCCAACTTCAAGTAACAGGGACAGCCTATCAGTCTCTGGTGCAACTTCACCATTCCTTTCTTCTACCTTTTCTTCCTCTAAATAATATAAATCCAACAGGATTCCCACAGGGAAACCCATGATGAAAATGTAAATTGCACCAACTAAAAATGGCAATGCTAACGCAATTGATACAAACAAGAAAAAGAGACCTGAAATAAATATACTCAACAAAAAGCAGCAAATTTATTTTCTGAAGTCTCAAAAAAAATTAATAAAAAATGACAACTGCCCTCAAAATCCTGACTTTCTGCCAGCAACCATGTCGATTTTATTTGGGCAGCATGTGCCCGGCATGAATGCCGGGGAATCTATGCAAGCATTATTTTGAGTGTATTAGCTGGTCATTGTAATACTTAAATGAAGCTCTCATATGTTCTGGGCATGAGCTTCCTCCATCATAATCCCAGCTGACTGGAAGTGTTTGAGCTGCTCTAGATTTGCAGAGGTCCTATTTGAGCGATCTCTGGCCATACTTATACTGCTGGCGCTATATGACTGCTGGAAATTGGCCCTGGTGTATTGAAATGCTTTCCATTCCCTTTAAGAAATAGGCTTCAATCCAACTTGAGACAGATGGCTAACGGTTTCCTGTGTCTAGGAACTGATTGGAATTCTCTCTCTCCTGCAGAGACCATCAGCGTAATGGATGTGATGAGTGAAAATATTACACTGGCACAACAGAGAAGTCTCTTCTGAGGCTGAGCACAAAAGGCCTTGCTCAAACACAGAGGGAGAATCTCTTCTTTGGATCTGAACTGTGCCAAGCCTGACTTGAAAGTGGTTGAAATAAAACAGAAAGTACTGGAAATACTCAGCAGATCTGGCAGCATCTTTGGAGACAGAAGCAGAGTTAACGTTTCAGGTCTGTGACCTTTCATCAGAACTGGATCAAAGGATCTTCCCCAGGTGGCTTTCAAGCCCAGTCCTCCAGGATGTTGGTATGGAGGTAATGATGGCCTGTCGATAGTGAGCAATACAATCTTCCCTTTTATGGTTCGGTCTTGTCACCATTCGAACCACTGTGGCCTGCTCATTACCATCCTGATGGTGTGGCTTCACTGATAACTTTTCAATCGCTGAAGACAATGGTAGCAACTCTGATTTTCCAAAGGTTAGCTACCAGGAAATAGTTTCCCAGTCAAAGAATCTGACCTTTTTAAAATCACCAGCTCCCAACTTTTTCCAGTTCAGCAGCCCTGGGAGACTTTTTTTAAACCAACAATATCTAGCTCTGCCACTGGCTTCTTATGAAAACCACACAGCCCATTTCCCTGGTTCAACAATAAAAACAAAATATGCAGGAAATACTCAGCAAGTCAGGCAGCTTCTGTGAAAGAAAAAGAGAGTTAATTGGCTGGATTTTACCGTAGGCGGATGGATCCCCAGGCTTTAATTGGCCCAAGGCGGGAATTCCACCCCCTTGAGGGAGGAAGTCTCGCTTCAATGAGCTGCCGGCCAATCAGCGGGCCAGCAGCTCTTAGTCCCAGCCATGCCACCGGGACCAGCTGACCGAGGAGGATGCCATGGAGCTGGGACTGAAGGTATGTTGGGGTTGCCTTGCCGGGGGGGGGGGATCAGTCATGTTGGCGAGGCAAGGGTAGTCGTTTGGTGGGAGGGGGCACGTCTTGGGTCCCAGGGGTGGGTTGGGAGGTGGGAGCGGCCCTCAATCGGGCATCCTGTGCCCGACTGCCATGGCACCCTCCCGGTGCGCGGAAAGGCCGGCAGCTATTGCTGGGCGGCCTTTCACATCCCCAGCCCGTCTGCTTGCCACAGGTAAAATACCCGTGGAGGCGGGTGAGGGCCCTTAAGTGCCCGTAAGTGGCCACTTAAGGGCCTTGATTGGCCTTGGGTGGGCAGGCCGTTCCCCACCCCCCGCCCCCCACCAACCCCTGCCCAACTGCCATAAAGTTGGCCGGAGGTGGAAGCGGGGTGGGAAGGCCTCCCAGAGCCTCCCGCTCAATTTTACGCCACCCCCACGCCACCATCCGACCCGCTGGGGCAGCGTAAAATTCAGCCCAATGTTTTTCTATCCATAGTTTCTGCCTGACCTGTTGAGTATTTCCAGAATTTTCTGTTTTTGGTTCAGATTTCCCGCAATCGCAGTATTTTGTTTTTGTATTAGTTTCACACAGCTTTACTCTTTGTTGGCTTGACACCCTGTAGAGTCCTTTTGACAAACTGAAACTAAAAACTGTCACTCACATGTATCTAATAAAAAAAACAAGCTGCTCGTTTTTTCTCAGTCACAAGACTGTCTGTTTGTTTATCCTGGGTTTAACTTGAAAATCCCCAGCTTCAAATCAGGGACCATCTTAAAGACACAAGCACAAGCTATACAGAATTCAGTTTACACATGAAGACTCCATAATAATAGCAGCTATTGAATTTATTTACAATGGGTCCTTGCAAGCCATTAGGAAGACTATGCTTGCACAGGAGAAGGACAAATTCTCAACAAGATATCAAAGCTTTGGTATTTCATTTATTTCTCCCCAGTTGTTGCGGTATCAGGAATTCTACTCAACTGTTAGATTTCAAAACGAACTGGAATTTCTTAATTTCACATACTTCAAAATAGAGCTAGCATTTTTAAAAACTAAATGTGTGTGTCAGTCAAAAGGAGTTCCACTGCCTTGACATACAGGTAAACTGTGATGCACAGAATAATATTATGAATTCTTCTACATTAATAATAAATTGTCTGTCCTTGCATAGTCTGGCCGACCAGAAGGATGGCTCTTGGGTGCCGAAGGGTATGAATGAATTAAACACAAGACAGTTTTACAAACTGAAGCTGAGCATATGGGGAAAATGAAGTCTTGTACTTAAAAGTACATAGCCATTTACTGAATCTATTTTTGGAAGAAAGATGGAAATAATTTCATCACATCATTGTTGCCTTATCAGTTAACCCACTAACGGTTTAATTCAATACAGAGGAAACTGTAACTAGAAGCTTACATATTGAAGCTACCAGTGCCAGGCAGCAGGTGCTTCAGCAGACTGTTTCTAGGTAGTGATGCCTTGAGGTTAGTTAGAGACTCAAGGCAAACTGCTGGCACTAGCTTCTTAGTGATTTGCATGTACTTTGGACAGCTATCCAACTGGCTGAACATCCTTCACCTCTGATAAGTCTTTCCTTTTAGCTGAGTTTTTTTTTATTCATTCACAGAATGTTGGCATTGCTGGTTTATTTTCAATCCCTAATTGCCCTTGAGAAGCTAGTGTTGACTCGCCTTCTTGAACCACTGAAATCCATGTGATGGAGGTATCCCACTGTGCTGTTTTAACCCAGCAACAATGAAGCAACGGCGATATATTTCCAAGTCAGGATGGTGTGTGATAGAGTGTAAACCCTATTAGATCTCCAAGTTCTTTACACAGAGCTGACATCACGGGGTAGCAATTCCCAGGTTGGCACAAAGTGGACACAGGGAACAATCCCTACGCCTGTGCGAGTAGGCCTGAGGTGCATCCAATATTGGGCCTCGGGCCTCATCTAAATGGTAAGCTGCAGACACCCACTAAGCATCCTCAGGTAGCTCACTGGTGAAGAGGATTCTGATATCAGGCCGCTACATCAGCAGCAGTAACTCCCAGGTAAGTGGTTAAAAGGAAAGAAGTTGGGACTGTTTTCTTTGGAGAAAAGAAGATTTGATAGAGGTATTCAAAATCTTGCTGGGGGTCTGGACAGGGTAGATAGGGGGAAATGGTTCCCATTGGTGAACAAGAGGGCAATTGGCAAAAAAAGCAATAGCAACAAGAGGAAAAGCTTTTTCTTGCAGCGAGTGGTTAGGATCTGGAACGCACTGCCTGAGAGTGTAGTAGAAGCAGGTTCAACTGAGGCATTCAAGAGGGAATTGGCTTACTATCTGAAAAGAAAGAATGTGCAGGGCTAGGGAGAGAAGACCAGGGAATGGCACTGGGTAAATTGCTCTTTTGGAGAGCCGGCACAGACACGAAGGACTGAATGGTCTCCTTCTGTGCTGTAACGATTTTGTGAAATTGATTAGGAGGGGAGCAAGTGGATGAGAAGGGCTGACTGGGAGAGGGCCCAACTGGGAGGTGGGGTGGTTGGGAGAGAGGCCGAGCAAAAGTTGGGAGGCTGGGAGAGGAGCCGATCAGGTGAGGGGGCCAATCAGTAGGAGGATGGAAGCAACAAAGTGGGGGAGGTTGGGATCGTAAAAGTAGAAGTCTAAAATAAGTGGTGGCTTTGTTTCAATATTAATTTGGGTGAGGAGTGGATATCCATCATGCATGCTTTTTTTCACTGTTGTCAAATGAAAGGATGCCAAATGTAAATCATGCCCATTTAAAATGGAGATTCTATGTCCCTATACAAAGATGGGTTTCCTGGAAAGCATAGACAGGATATAGTAATGTAAAGAACATGGTATTTTGGCCATTTCTTAACAATTTTTCCCCTACTGACACTTACCAATCTTTGTACTAACTGTTGTAAATTAAAGTTTTACCCTCCAGCACCATTGCTGGCATAAATAGGAATCCTCCAATCAAGCTTGCTTGGGAGAAGGACCTCTGAAGGGATAAACAGGAAGTGCTGGAAATGCTCAGCAGGTCTGGCGGCAAATGACCTTTCATCAAAAACAGAAGGGATGCCAGGTTGGATTAGAGATGATTTGTATCCACCCACCCGCACCTACACCCTGCAAATGAAGACAGAGATGCAGATACCTCACTTTGACAGACAAGAATATTGGAACTACTACTTCCCAAAGGGAGGGAGAACCACAAACCCAAGATACTGTGAATTACTTAGAATTAACAGCACAGAAATAGGCCTTTAGGCCCAAATAGTTTGTGCCAGTGTTTATGCTCCACATGAGCCCCTTCCCATCCTACTACATCCAACCCTATCAGCATACCCTTGTATTTTCTCCCATGGATCTTATGCCATGTTGCAGCAGGCAATCAGGAGATTCTTTTGTGACAGAAACCACACCTGCCAAATGGAAACATATTAATTCTGTCATATGGAACACTATTTGACCATTTACTGGACATTGAACATAACTTGTTTAAAAGGACCACAGAACTGAATGGCTGAAAACATGGCTGCACATTTGTATTCTGAAAGACAATTTCATAGAGAGACAATGTGAGTGCTCCCTGATTCAATTAGTCAGATGGGTTTTGTCAATAGTGATGATCAAAAGACATTGAGAGTCATTGTCTGTGTAAGAGCCAACACCCCGCATCCCACCCCCCCCCCCTCACCCCCCAACCCCCCACCACCAAGTGTGTTTAGTAAGCTTTGAAGAATCAACAATCCTCGCAGGTGATACTGTTTCAAACAAAGAGCTGGTCACATGACTAACCTGCTGGCCAACCTGGGAATTGATTGAATTGTGACTCACAGAAAGATTTTGGGGGCAGACTGCAATTTCGAAGAACAAAGCGTCTCTTTCTCTCACGCAAAGTTCCAGGGACCCACAGAAGCAACTTAAGCCTCAAGACAGAAGACCCCTGCAGCCTTTTGGTACTAACAAAACAAGTTTGAAAATGTACACTGGGCCCCAACGAGAACTGCAAGACTTACCTTCAATCCAAGACTTTACATCCAACCCAAAACTAGTAACTGAATTCCATCTACTACTTCAAACCTTCCCCTTTTAATTCTTTCTCCTCCTCTGTATCTCTTTGTGTGTGTGTTTATCTCATATATCTGCTAGCGTGGTTGCATCACCTTTTTAGTTGTTTTAACTGAGTTAGAGTGTTAAGGTTAGTAAACTTACACCTTTCTTGTTTAAATCTGAGAAAGCCTGTCTGCTTGGTTCGTTTACAATTACAATTAGAGAGCAGTGAGCAAGGACTCACTGAGGTGAAGCTAAAAACATTGCGTTTTTAAAAGTTAAACCCTGTTACGGCCAAATTAGGAAAGGGGCCAGAGGGGAGCCTGAGACCCCTTCCTCACCCAGTTGTAACACTATGGAAATACAAACGCCTGTTATCTACTTTTAGGTGGAAAACTGAAGTAACCAATCTGGCAATACTATAGAATCATTAGCAGACTGGTAATGGCAATAGCAATAATATACAGTTATGATATTTACTTCCATGCTTTGTGGTTATGTGAACATTACAATATATATATATTGTAGCATGTGGTTTTGTATTTCATCATTTATCTCCTTTGGGATTTAGCCAGTCTCCATTTTTTCTTTCAGCCAGACCACTGAAGGTGGGCTGTATGATAATTTATTCAAGAATACCAGCAACTTTTCAGCTGCCCATGGATTTCTTTGCTTTCGACAACATTTTTTCTCAATTCAAACAGTTACTGTTTAGTCATACAGACTGTGAATTCTGTTAAAAGCAAAACCTTTCCAAGGGTATTGCCCTTCAGCCTTAAGTGACTGAAGAGGTTCCCATTGAAATACTTGGGATAGAATATATTTTCACTAAAGGTACTTGTCAACTTCTCAAGTTCAAAGATGCTCTTCTCCTAAGTTTAACAATGCTCTCACACTCAAATTTATGGGGTCCCATTTCCCTGGAGGCAACTCTCAGGGAACACTGTCTCCCCAGGTACAAAGGCATTGAAGACTCATGGTACTAGTAGTCCCTCAGCTGATGGGCCTGCAAAAGCTGTGCTACTGGGCCATATTACTGACTGGACCCACCAAATTCAGGCACTCAGGGACTTTTTTAGGCATATACAGTTCAAGGACTGGATTTTGTGCCTACAATAGGGCTCCCAGTGCCAGGGTGAAATGGTAGGGGGGATCCCACCTTGGCCAGCTGAAGCCACCCCCCGCTCCCCCCCCCCACCCACCTCGGAATGATTCTAAGGCACCGAGCCAATAAACAGACCAGCACTGGGATCCCCGTCCCTTTAAAGGCAGGGATGCCGCCTCCAAGATCTGCCAGCCAATCAGAGGGCCGGAAGCTCAGCAGCATCGGCAGCACCACCAGGAGTGGTGGCCATGGACCCAGGCCCAGTGCTGAAGACCCAGACCAAAGGTAAGTGAGGTGGGTAGCCAGGGCCAGTGCTGAAGGCCCCAGTGAGTAGGAGGGTGGGCATTCAGTAAAGAGGAAGGGGGTTCAGAGAGTTGTAGGTTTTCCCAGTGGGGTCCTCTGTGGGCCACAGATTGCAGATGCAAGAGGCCATCCCCCCAAATCCACAGGAAGGTCGGCTTATTTTACTGGATGACCTTCCAGCATGGCAGTGGCCCCCCCCCCCCTACCCCTCACCCCGCCACTGGTTAAGTCCCAGTGGCAACAAGAGGAGGCCCTAAAGTGGTGGTTAATAGGCCTCTTAAGGGCCTTAATTGGCCGCTGGATGGGAAGACCATCGTCGGCCTATCCCACCTCCAACAAAATTGTGTTGCAACAGGGAGGCAACAGGCCCTCTGCCCCCACTTCCCATCGCAATTCTATACCCCCCCCCCCCCCACCTCCATACCTGTCTCGGGGGCCCATATAATGCAGCCCCAACATCTGCATCTCCAGCATCTGGGCTGGGAGTGGAACAGAAAAATCTTCCTTATAATTTTTCTGTGGGTATACAATAGCCACTGACCATGTGCCTATTATGATTTGTTAGATTGTATTTAGTGCAGTGCATTTCCAAAATATTATTCTGGGGTCAAATGAATTGTGGAAAGTTTAGTTGTTTCCTCAAAACTTGTGGTTACCGTGCCACATTGAGCTAAATTGCCTAGTATTCAATTTTAAATCAGGCTATATTATGGCCCAATTTGTGACTTAGTGCAAATAAAGCTAATTCAGTTGCATGCAAATCTGGGTATAAGCAACTCTTTTGTCCATCACATGCTTTAAAAAGGATCCTGTTGGAATAAAATTGTTTTCCTGTTTGGCTTCAATTTTTCACACCAGGAAACAGTTTCTTTAATTCTTTCATAGGATGTGAGCATTACTGGCATGGCCAGCATTTATTGCCCGTCCCTGATTGCCCTTGAGAAGGTGGTGGTGAGCTGTCTTCTCGAACCACTGCAGTCCATCTGATGTATGTACACCCACAGTTCTGTTCAGGAGGGAGTTCCTGATTTTTGACACAGCAACAGTGAAGGAACAGTGATATATTTCAAAGTCAGGATGGTGTGTGGCTTGGAGGGGTTCTTGCAGGTGATGTTCCCATGCGTCTGCTGCCTTTGTCCTTCTAATAGTGGAGGTAGCGGGTTTGGAAGGCGCTGTCAAAAGAGCGTTGGTGAGTTGCTGCAGTGCATTTTGTAGATGGTACACATTGCTGCCACTGTGCCCCGATGGTGGAGGGAGTGAATGTTTAAGGTGTTGGATGGGGTGCTGATCAAGTGTAGCAGGGAGCTTTGTCCTGGAAGATGTCGAGCTTCTTGAGTGTTGTTGGAACCGCACTCATCCAGACAAGTGGAGAGTATTCTATCACACTCCTGCTTTGTGCCTTGTTGCTAGTGGACTGGCTTTGGGGAGTCAGGAGGCAGGTTACTTGCCACAGAATTCCCAGACCCTAACCTGTTATGGCTGGTCCAGTTAAGTTTCTGTTCAGTAGTGACAACCCTCCCCACCCCCCGCAGGATGTTGCTTGTGGGGGTTTCAGCGATGGTAATGCCATTGAACATCAAGGGGAGATGGTGAGTTTCTCTCTTGTTGAAGATGGTCATTGCTTGGCACATATGTGGCACAAATGTTACCACTTATCAGCTCAAACATGAATGTTGTCCAGGTCACGCTGCATGCGGGCAAGGACTGCTTCAGTATCTGAGGAGTCATGAACGGTACTGAACACTGCGATCATCAACAAACATCCCCACTTCTGATTTTATGATGGAGAGAAGATCATTGGTGAAGCAGCTGTAGGTAGTTGGGCCTAGGACACTACTCTGAGGAACTGTTGCAGCAATGTCCTGGGGCTGAGTTGATTGACCTCCAACAACTGCAACCATCTTCCTTTGTGCTAGTTATGGCACCAACCAGCAGAGAGGTTCACTCTGATTCCAATTTTGACTTGAATTTTACGAGTGCTCCGTGATGCCACACTAGATCAATTTCTGCCTTGATGGCAAGGGCAGTCACTCTCATATAATAAAAGCAAAATACTGCGGATGCTGGAAATCTGAAACAAAAACAAGAAATGCTGGATTCACTCAGCAGGTCTGGCAGCATCTGTAGAAAGAGAAGCAGAGTTAACGTTTCGGGTCAGTGACCCTTCTTCGGAACTCTCACCTCTCTTCTGGAATTCAGCTCTTTTGTCTATGTTTGGATCAAGGTTGTAATGAGATCTGTTGCCCCCGGCAGAACCCAAACTGAGCAGGCTTATTGCTGTGGAAGTGCCACTTGATTAGCACTAGCAATGATACCTTCCATCACTTTGTTAATGATTGAGAGCAGACTGATGGGGCGGGAATTGGCCGGATTGGATTTATCCTGCTTTTTGTGGACAGGACATACCTGGGCAATTTTTCACATTGTCGAGTAGATGCCAGTGTTGTAGTTATACTGGAACAGTTTGGCTAGGGGCATGGCTAGTTCTGGAGCACAAGTGTTCAGTACTACAGCCAGGATGTTAAAAAAAAGAGGATGTTGTCAGTTCCCATAGTCTTTGCTGTATCCCGTGCCTTCACCCTCAGAGTTGCAGCCTTTCAAAAGTGGATGGTGAAAAACTGTGGCACTACCAATCATAAGCCTCAAAGTTAAGTAACATCCTAGTTAGTGCTACACTCAGTGATTGGGAATAAAGTAAAGCATTTTACAAATGTCTCTCTCGCTGCAAGATATCATCAGAGATCTGATGTATGCTGTATAAAGTAATATGTACCCTGTGGCTATTGCTTCCAGAAGAGAGTTTAATCTTTTGAAAACATTTCTCTTCATAAAATTCTATTTAAATCTATCACATTTGGGATTTTACCCAGTCTATTGTAACAGTGAAATAAAATGGTTCCTTTTTCTCAATTCTGCAATGAAATTCTTAGAAATCAAAATAAGCAGTTTCAAGGGTGAAAGATCAAAATAGATCTGTCACTGTTTCTGACAAAAAACCTAAGTGTCCATCTGCGCACTAATGGTTTACCTGCCTTTCCTTTTCCAACAGCTGTGATATCGGATCATTGCCAATAGAAGAGAAGAAACATTCAAATTGCAAAGAACATTGTTAAAGGTCACTGTTAAATAATGATTTGGTAACTCAAAGCTACGACATGCCTTTGTGTTCAGTTATGGTGAGGTCCAGATAATTTGTGCCAGGTTCCTCATAAATCTACCCAATAATGTGAAGTAATACATTTAGGGAAAAAGAAGCATACATTGAATGGTAATATTCTTCACAAGAACGGAGGACCAGATAGATCTAAGGGTGCGGGTAATAAATCTTCGAATGAGGGAATGCAGACTAATAAACCATGAAAAAGGTAACTGAGATTCTATTATATATAGGGACATTTTATATTCAATGTTGAATTTGTGTAAAACATTGGTTAGGCTTCAGTTGAGCTCTTGCATGCAGTTCTGATCGCCCCATTCAGGAAAGAGTATGAGAGTCATGCAGAGGGCACAGTGAAAGTGTAGCAGGGAGCTGATGGTGAAATGACAAAGGTCAAAAGAGAAAAGGCTAAGAGGTAATACGGAAAGCAATGGTAAGGACTTTTATAAGCATATAAAAATTTAAAAAGCACTTAAAGAGAGGGTAGGACCACTCAGGAATAGAAGTCAATTTTGAAGGATGAAGTTATGACCAATATGAAATATTTCACATCAGATTTTAGTAATGATAGCAAAGCAAGAATGTGGCTATTTTAAAAGAATATGAAACAATTATTAAAGATAACTATAACTTGTATTTAAAAAGCACCATTAATGTAGCAAACTGTCCTATGGCACTTCACAGGAAGAATATCAGACAAAATTTGACACTGAACCACATAAGGCGATACCAGGACAGGTGACAGAAAGCTTAATCAAAGAGGTCAGTTTTAACGACTTTATTAAAGGAGAAGAGAGCGGTGGAGTGATTTAGGGAGGGATTTCCAGAGCTTAGGGCCTAGACAGCAGCCAGTGGATGGGTGGAGGAAATTGGAAATACACAAGAGGAGAGAATGGAGGATTGCAGATATCTTAAGAGGATTATAGTGTTGAAGGAGGTTACAGAGCCAGGGAGGGGCAAGGCGATGGAGGAACATGAACGCAAAGAATTTTATACCTAAAGGTATTACTGGACCGGGAGCCAGTGTTGGTCAGTGAGCACATGGTTGATGGGTGAACTGGACTAGTTGTGAGTTGAATTTTATGGAGGGTGGGAGATAGAATGCTGGCCTGGAGAGCATTGAAATAGTAAGGAGGTAACAAAAGCACGGTTAAGGGTGTTCACAGCAGATGGGCTGGGCAAAAATAAAGATGGGTGCAATTACATAGGTAGAAGTAGGTGGTGTTGGTGATAGAGAGGATATGGAATTGGAAGCTCAGCTCAGGGTCAAATGTGATCCCAAGAATGCAAACAATTTGATTGAGCATCAGACAGTTGTTTACTGATGGTTTTGTTTCTTAAACAATTAGCGGAACAAAAGGTGGATTAAATCACAAGGCCTTGATAACAACCACCTGAGTTAAGATAACAGAGGCTTTGGCCGCAATACTTCATTCCTTCTTAAATATGCAAATAATCCCATGGAATTGGAGAGTACCGAGTGTAACATTTCTAAGGGAGAAAAGGATGAACTGGTGCAACAAGTTAGTCTAATATCAGTGGGCACATTTTTTTTGAATCTATGGGGGTAATTTTAACTCCTAAATATGGGTGGGCTTTGATCGGGTTGGAAGTTAAAATGTAAAGAAATTTCAAACCTGAACCCAGTTCCGCTTTTAATGGAAGCAGGTTGGTGGGCAGGCAACCAATCCGCTCCCAGGAGGCAGGTCGCTCATTTAAATATTTTAATGAGCTGCATGTCTAAGATTTTATCTATCTTTCAGGGTTAAAGCTGGCCGGTCAGGTTTGCCAAGCTTTGGAAAACCTGGGAGGTAAAGGGAAGCAAAGGCTGTGTGGAACAGGTAAGTGCTTTTCCAGTACACCAGGCTAAAGCCTGGCTCAGGTATAAAATTAAAACCCGACCCGGGCCTGACCTGACCACAGCCAACCTGAACCCAACCCAAGCCCGAGCCCTTTCATTTATTTTCGCACCCGACCCAAGCCGACCCGACACGACACGAATCTCCTTCATCTGTTCCGGCAGCAGGCTATTCCTGCAGCTGGAGTTGTGGGGAATCATGGGTAAGCCTGATGCCGTGACTTCCCAGAAGCAGTGTCCAGCCCGACCCGACCCGAGCCCAAATGCTGGACTCGGAATTTCGACCCAACCCGACCCAAACCCGACACACATAATCGGGTCTAGTCGAGTTCGGGTCGGGTAGCCAGGCTTTACACCAGGCCCTGGCTCACCAAGCAAACCTGTTAACCTCCGAAGTGATCAAGACTCCGCCACCACCCTGCTCTCACTGACATTCCCCTGATACCCCATCTCTCTCTCTCTCTCTCTCTGATTTCTCCCAGACCCTCCATCTCTCCCTCCAGTCTCTATCAACCCCCATGATAATCCCATGACCCACCTAACCATATGAAGTTAAAACTCCGTGACTTTTGGGGAAACAGGGAATCCCGACCAGACCTCCTCCTCCTGCTTGGAAATCCTACTGCAGTAAATATCAGGGCCTATAATTCCAGATAAAAGTAGTGAGCACTTTGAATTGCATGGGTTAATCAAGGATGGCCACCATGCATTTGTTCAAGGTGTAGTAAATGTGGAATAACATTTTCCCCCGGTTTGGGAAATCAGTATCAAGTGGTCATGAATTTAATATTCATTCCTCTTCATTAAGAGGAGAGAGGTTATGCAGACGTTATTGGAGCATGGAATGATTTTCTACAGGGAGTGGTTGAGGCAAAGACCGTTATATTTGCTCTGGTTATAGAGCCAGTGCAACAGACTGAATGGTTTCCTTCTGTACTGTAAACTTCTATGGTTCCATAAAAAAATCTCATTTGCCTTTTTCCTGACTTTTCCGACCTGCACTCTCACCTTTAGAGATCTACATGTCTACAGCCCCAGTTCTCTCTGTGACTGAATGCAGTTGGGAAACACTGCCTTTTAAACTTTAAATACTCCACTACCCCCTTAGCAACACCTGACGTGCAAGTGTCCTTTACAACTAGCGTTGCTAGGGCAAAAATGGTAACAAGTAAAGGGCCATATAATGTATTATGCACCCACCACAAATCCTGTACAAATTCTGACTGAGGAAACAAAGAGCGAGGACCTTGCTTAACCCATTCTACAATACAATAATATGAATTTTAATGATTGAATCTCATTAGCCAAACCACAAATAAACTGGTACTCTGCAGGGTTTTCAGGTTAAGGTGCAGGTTGTCACTCATGTAGTGAACAGCAGAATCTCAATATAAGGAAACAGTCCAAGCAATTTGTAACGGGACTCAGAAAATCCAAATTGGTCAGCAAGTGTAAAATTAAAATAAACCAATAACCCTGACTGCAAATAGGATGAGAAATAGTTTGACTTACAGCTTTCCAAAGCAGTACAATAGCATTCATTAATTCAGTCTCGCCAGAAATCAATAAATGATTCTGAACCAAGTCCCACCCCAATTTCTGCTCCTGCCTGCCCAGATTACAGCTCTTTTACACCAATTTACTGATTGAAATTCTGGCCTGAGCTATTTGTGACCAAACAGTGAGTTGTTACTTTGTCGACAAGGGTGAAACAGTATGGTAAAAAGTAATAAGAAAAAATATTCATTTCCATATTCCCAATTAACCGTTTCAGTGGCAACTCATTCAGCCACACACAACCAATAGATATTTATGGATAATTTTCAAAAAGCTAAAGAAGCAGCAATGTGATAATGACCATATAGTCTGTTTTAGTAAAAGAAAAATACTGCAGATGCTGGAAATCTGAAATAAAAACAAGAAATGCTGGAAATACTCAGCAGGTCTGGCAGCATCTGTGGAGAGAGAAGCAGAGTTAACGTTTCAGGTCAGTGACCTTTCGGGGTCTAGTCTGTTTTAGTGATATTACTGGAGTGTTAAATGCGGACTCCCACTGCTGTTCTTTAAAGGCCTGGATTTTATTTTGCTGATAAGATGGCGGCTCACACGCACGGGTTTTACACCGCGGAGCCTCTGTGATGTTATACGCAGCAGCTCATTTACATGGCCAGGGCAGACTGCCCCACCCCCACCATGATGTGGAGCGGGTGGCCGATTCATCCCCAGCAACGGCTGTCAGCGCCACTGCGCAGGTGCAGCCGCCAATTTTAAAGGGTTTCCAGCCCTTACAGTTAACTTAAATTTTAAAGACACATTGCCTCAAAATGTATTAAAACTAATTAAATAAATATTCCCAGCCCCTCTCCCACCCACCCCAATAACCTTACATTTCATTCCTTGCCCTCTCTCCCCACCTAAAGATCTTACCTTGTCTACTTGACCGTCACCCCCCACCCCCCCCCCCCCCCCCCACCGCCCCTCAAAGTTCAGAAACTTTTAATTTTACCTCTTCCCATCATCCCTTAGACCAATCTGGTAAGTTTGACCCCGCTCCCCCAGCCACAATGATATACTTCCCTCCTCCCCCTTCTCCACCAGTGTTCCGTCTTACAGCACTGGTCGTAGAACCGACGGTGCGGGAGTGCCGTCCACCGATCGCAATATTGGAGCGGGACAGCCGGCGGGACCAGGTAATTAATTAATTCTTTAATTTACATTAATTACCATATTTAAATGTAGCACCTGTCGCCAAGTGGCCGGGGGTGGGGGGTGATGCCACGAGGCCTCTCAGCCGCCGGCAATATGGAGCTGGGCCTTCCCAGCGTTGAAGCCCATGGCGGGCCTCTCCTGGAGCACCCCACCACTTACCCCCGCCATCGGTGCGGGTCGGTAAAATTCAGACCAAAATGTGATATGGGTGTTTTTACATCCACCTAAGAGGGCAGGTGGGGCCTTGGTTTGAAGTCTCATCCAAACGATGGCACGTTCAACAGTGCAGTATTCCCTCAGCACTGCATTTGCAGTATCAGACTAGATTATGTGCTCAAGTCTCTGAATGGGACTTGAACCCAGATCCCTCTCACTTAAGTAAGAATGCTACCAACTGAGCCACACTGACACCTGTGAACATTCACATGTGAACCAAGGACTCAATTCTAAGGAAATTCAAATTTTCGGAACCTGCCATGCTAAAGCAACAAGAAATTATTACTCTAACAACAGACAAAACAAAGGCAGAGCCAGCGTCACCATGGTCCCTTGTTTAACCCATGCACTAACATTGCAACATTCAATACTCTATACAAAAGTAAAAATGCAATTACAATTTTTATAAAGCAAAATTGACAATAAACGATAATTCTGTAAACATACAATGGCATCTGATACATTAGTACAGATTGTAAAAGTATGTATGTTGCAATATTTGTTGCATTTTTCCACTGCTGGATGGATGATGTATAAGAATTAGTTGTGCTTTTGATGCTAATAGCTCAGAATTCCAATCTCTCGAAACAGTATTACTAAAAGGAAACCTTATACTGTCTAAGCTTACCAATGAAATATTCAGTGAAAAAAATAAATATTGAGTGCTCTTGTGTGTGTTTTTGAGAGCCCCAGCTAGGCTGTAAATTGAAATGTAACAGAGTTTAATCTAACAGTTGGAAGGATGCCATGAAATAAAGAACATGATATGTATCAGATTGCTCCCTGGGACACAAGTAAAAATGATTAAAAAACAGTAAAGTAGGGGAGCTCAGATAAGAACCTTATTGATTTTACAGAAACAGTTACCTTCTAATGTCATGCAACAGCCTCCTACAACAGAGAAGTATTTGTTCTGTAGTAGGCTTTTGAAAACTACCTCTTACTTATTCCATTCTTTACAGGTGCTTTATCGAACAGATGTTTAACACTACAAGGCCTGTAGAAACATGTTTGCACCATATCAAAAATCTAACCAAGATGGGAACATTTTGTTATGGATGTACTGCAGGTACAGAATGTCTCGGTTATTTGCTGGAATTAGGGAACAAGAGAACAACTGAAGCACACAGTGATGGAAATGCTCCCAATTCCAAAAATGTAACTTATACTTTGACACTAAAATCATTAGTCAATGTAGTCCTTTGGCACACTGTCTTTAGCTTATTTTATACAGTTCTTTTAATTCAGTTTCCAGGGGCCTGGTGTATGTGAGCTGACATTTCTGTTGTTAAAATGACAATCTGCCACCAGGCAGATGTCATGAACATCATACATATATTATCAGCACTTGAAGCAATTATATCACAATCATTAATAATGATCATAAGGAGGTCGTCATCCTCAATGTAATGGAGGTCCCCGGTTAATGTCTACATGACACCTATTAATGATTAAACAAAAATCTATGACAACAACTCCATAGAAGTGTGTATATATATATATACACACACACTTATTTTAATAATTGAATGTGTGACAATGTGTAGCAGGAACTAGTTTCCCCTCAGGGTTTAGATGAAGGTTGTAACAGTTTAAGCTTTGTTCTTACTGTTTTTAATATCTGACCTGTGAAATTAGATTATTGCCAAATTATCACTCTTCGGTCTCTATTATTTTCTTCATAAATGCAGCCCTCATAAGTAACGTTCACTGAATATTTCATTTCTGGGCTCAGATAGTTTGGAGGTTTCTCTGTCAATACAAAAACCAAAAGAAGGTTTAAATGCAGGAAATCCAAAGTGGTGACAGAAAGTACAAAACTACACAGCAAGTCCATCAGTGTCCATTATAGAGAAAAGGTGGATTCATGTTTTGACTGGAGACCTTTGTCAGAACCAGAAATTGGAAAGTAAGCCAGCCTCATTTTAGTACTGAACAAAATGACCTGGGATGGGGATGGGTGTGAGGAAGGGTGGGAGGGTTGGTGTGGGACGGCAGTCTGCACAACAGGTACAAGAAGAGTCAGAGATGCTGACTGTGGTCACATTGAGACGTTTTAAGGGTTGAATTGCCTGCAGACAGCTGTTTCTGTTTTATTTCAGCTTTCCAGTAAATATTAACTTATCTTTTAAGATGCTGAATGACTTTTTGAGTATTTCCAATGGTCTCTTTTTATTTTAGGCTTCTAGAAAATCAATGCTGATGGCACAATTTCCTCTACGTTGCAGAGTCTAAATGCAGAAGCATTGGTGAGCATCGCCACCATGTGTCTTTTCATTCCCAATTTAAACTTCCTGGCTTTGGACTCCCCTCTGTCCAACTCTTATACCCTACTCTTATGCACAACAGATATGTTAGATTATGATTTGGTTTATTCCCATATGACTCAAGTTTTTTCTTCGTTTTCACTTAAAAGTAGTGTGTCGACTTGTACGTAGCTGGAAATAATAAAATGGTCAATTTGCTCATTCCCAGAATTCTTCAGGGTTTGGATGATATTTGGCAAAAAAAAACTTTTTCAGCAAGAAATGGTGAGTAAGGGGTTAGTGACCTCCCAGATCTCATAGAAACCTATAAAATTCTAACAGGACTTGACAGGTAAGAGCCCATGGAATCCAGAGCAATTTGGTAAATTGGATCCAAAACTGGCTTTGTGGCAGAAGGCAGAGGGTGGTGGTCGAGGGTTGTTTTTGTGAGTGGAAGCCTGTGACCAGTGGTGTACTGCTGGGATCGGTGCTGGGACCCTTGCTGTTTGTAGTGCAGTTTAATGATTTAGATGTGAATATAGGAGGTATGATCAGTGTTCACAGATGACACGAAAATTGGTGGTGTCGTAAATAGTGAGGAGGAAAGCCTTAGATTACAGAATGATATATAGATGGGCAGAGCAGTGGCAAATGGAATTTAATTCTGAGAAGTGTGAGGTGATGGCATTTTGGGAGGACTAACAAGACAAGGGAATATACAATGGATGGTAGGACCCTAGGAAATACAGAGGGTCAGGGGGACCTTGGTGTACTTGTCCATGGATCACTGAAGGCAGCAGCACAGGTAGATAAGGTGGTTAGGAAGGCATATGGGATACTTACCTTTATCAGCCAAGGCATAGAACATAGGAGCAGGGAGGTTATGATGGAGCTGTATAAAATGCTAGTTAGGCCACAGCTGGAGTACTGTGTACAGTTCTGGTCACCGCACTATAGTAAGGATGTGATTGTACTGGAGAGGGTGCAGAGGAGATTCACCAGGATGTTGCCTGGGCTGGAGCATTTCAGCTATGAAGAGAGACTGGATAGGCTAGGGTTGTTTTCCTTAGAGCACAGAAGGCTGAGGAGGGACCTGATTGAGGTATACAAAATTATGAGGGCCATTGATAGGATAGATAGGAAGAAACCTTTTCCCTTAGCGGAGGGATCAATAATCAGGGGGCATAGACTTAAGCTAAAGGACAGGAGATGTAGAGGGGATTTGAGGAAAAAAAATTTCACCCAGAGGGTGGTTGGAATCTGGAACACACTGCCTTAAGGGGTGGTAGAGGCAGAAACCCTAACAACATTTAAGAAGTATTTAGATGAGCACTTGAAACGCCGTAGCATACAAGGCTACGGGCCAAGTGCTGGAAAATGGGAATAGAATAGACAGGTGCTTGATGGCCGGCACAGACATGATAGGCCGAAGGGCCTGTTTCTGTGCTCTATGACTCTAAAAAAGCTGGCCAGCACGGAGGAAGCGCACTAATGCCCAGCATTAGCCTCATTAGAGATACAAAACCTATGAAAATGGGTTTCATAAGCCGCATAAGAGGTTTAAAAATGATGTACATTGCTGGAATGTCAGCTCTGCACCAAGTGTGTACCCGTCCATTTTAACTGGGCCTAGGACTACTGCACTGGTCAGATATCCTTAATGCTGAGTTTCAGTTTGAAAATGTTCTGTCTTTTTTGAATGAACTATCTTTGGTAGATTTTGCTGAGTGCATTAATTTTTATCGCTATGAATAGTTCCTTTTTGCACTGGAAGATTGCTCCATTTATCAACAGTATTCTTTTTTGCAACAGAAATTTAACGTGCTGTAAATATATATGCGACTTCCTTTGCTGCACTGCAGTACAATGGCAGATTAAATTTAACATATATTACATGTGTAAAAAAACTGCACCAAGAAAGGGTTCATGCAATATATATAAAAAATGGAGGGCTAAGTTGGATAATGCCCAAAAATGGGCGCAGGGATTGCAATGCTCGTTTAACCCACACCCCTTGTTTGCACTGTCGGCAGGATGCCAACTTCATGTCGCCTTCTAACTCCTATGATTTCGACATGCAACGAGCACTCCTGCCCTGTTCATTGTATCAGCAGAGGGCCCAATATTGTTAGCACCTAGCACTAATTAAAACTAGGCTGCACCTCTCTAAGGGGAATTACATTATGGCTGCTTGCAGTTTGAGATCATTGGGAACAGTGTGCTGTGGAAGAATCAACAATGGCTAATCATGGGAGACAGTAGGCATCAAGGTTTTCAGATGCTGCACTGGAGATCTTGGTGGAAAGAACAAAAGATGCCCTGTTTCCTTGGGGGGGGCGGGCACGGGGGGGAGGACAGGGGGACAGGAGGCCTCCAAACACATGATCAGAAGGTCATGGCAAGAGATAGCAGCAGAGGTCAATGCCAGGTGTGTAGCCCCAAGGACCTGGATGCTGAGCCAGGAAAAAGTTTAATGATCTCACACAAGTTGCCAAGGTAAGTGAATGCAACTTCAAATGCCATAGCCTACCAACTGTACCACTAGTCTCATCCACTGCTCATTTCACTGCACCCCCATCACTCGCCTACCAGCAATCTCTATCAATCTGGACTCATACCTAACATGCATATGCTTTACCTCACCCTCACACATTTAGCACTGATGTAAGTCTTGCATCCACATCTCGAAGGCTGCACACTGGTAGCTATTCAACGATGACAGCCAAATCACCCAAACAAATTGCACCATGCTATAATAAAAGCAAAATACTGCAGATGCTGGAAATTTAAAATAGAAACAAGAAATGCTGGAAATACTCAGCAGATCTGGCAGCATCTGTGGAGAGAGAAGCAGAGTTAATGTTTCAGGTCAGTGACCTTTCATCATTGCACCATGCTCACTGACACATTTCCTTCTTGTAAGAGAAGGTGATACACAAGAAGCAGCAGAAATTAACAGGAGGGAGAGTGGCATGCCTGCATGTTTTAATCCCCAGGGAGGAGAAAGTGTTGGCCATTATGGGAAGGGCCATTTCTAAGGCTGTTGCTGCCAGTGGGGTTGAAGCCATTATGATGAGCTGCAGATAATCTAAGCGTGTACTTCTTACTTTCTCCTCTCCCCTCACCATTTCAAATACTCAAGAATGGGAACCTGTCCAGGCAGTGGAAGAAGACCATGAAGGAAGTGAAAATGAAGGGACTCATTTTTACAATTTTGCAATCACATCCCCCAGCTCAGATACTGACACTGCATGTAATTTAGAGATGGGATCTGCACATGGTGAGATACCAGGCACAAGTGCACAGGAGCCAGGTCAAGGGGAATCGATAGCACAGGTGCCAGCTTGCAGGAGGCTAAGGTCGCACATTAGTTCTGCTGCAGAGGAATCAAGTGAGTACTTCAATGGGCCAGGCTACAGATGTGGACACCCAATTGCTTAGTGCACTGGGAAGCCTGCTGGAAAGCCAGTATTCAATGCCAAGGAGCATGGACAATTCCAGTGCCAACTTGGCACAGGACTTTGCACAGAGCTTGGAATCCTTCCTTTCCAAAATGGACCAGGTGACCATCCCCAATAACAGACCTGTGAACCATCTGATGGCCAATATCTCAGCTTCCATTGCAGCACGATGGACCATCTACCCAACATCTGAGTGAAGGTTCCGACTGCTACCATCATGGCTCTAGATACCAGTGTTTATTCATTCATGGGATGTAGGCGTTGCTAGCCAGGCCAGCATTTATTGCCCATCCCTAATTGCCCTTGAGAAGTTGGTGGTGAGCTGCCTTCTTGAACTGCTGCAGTTCATGGGAGGTAGGTACACCCACAGTGCTGTTAGGAAGGGAGTTCCAGGATTTTGACCCAGCGACAGTGAAGGAACGACAATATAGTTCCAAGTCAAGATGGTGTGTGATTTGGACGGGAACTTGCAGGTGGTGGTGTTCCCATGCGTTTGCTGCCCTTGTCCTTCTAGTTGGTAGAGGTCGTGGGTTTGGAAGGTGCTGTCTAAGGAGCCTTGGTGCATTGCTGCAGTGCATCTTGTAGATGGTACACACTACGGTGGTGGAAGGAGTGAATGTTTGTGGATGGAGTGCCAATTAAGCGGGCTGCTTTGTCCTGGATGGTGTCAAGCTTCTTGAGTGTTGTTGGAGCTGCACCCATCCAGGCAAGTGGAGAGTATTCCATCACACTCCTGACTTGTGCCCTGTAGATGGTGGACAGGCTTTGGGGAGTCAGGAGGTGAGTTACTCGCCACAGGATTCCTAGCCTCTGACTTGCTCTTGTAGCCACAGTATTTATATGGCTACTCCAGTTCAGTTTCTGGTCAATGGTAACCCCTAGGATGTTGATTGTGGGGGATTCAGCGATGGTAATGCCATTGAATGTCAAGGGTAGATGGTTAGATTCTCTCTTGTTGGAGATGGTCATTTCCTGGCACTTGTGTGGCGTGAATGTTACTTGCCACTTATCAGCCCAAGCCTGGATATTGTCCAGGTCTTGCTGCATTTCTACACGGACTGCTTCAGTATCTGAGAAGTCGCGAATGGTGCTGAACATTGTGCAATCATCAGCAAATATCCCCACTTCTGACCTTGTGATTGAAGGAAGGTCATTGATGAAGCAGCTGAAGATGGTTGGGCCTAGGACACGACCCTGAGGAACTCCTGCACTGATGTCCTGGAGCTCATATGATTGACCTCCAACAACCACAATCATCTTCCTTTGTGCTAGGTATGACTCCAACCAGCGGAGAGTTTTCCCCCGATTCCCATTGACTTCAGTTTTGCTAGGGCTCCTTGATGCCATACTCGGTCAAATACTGCCTTGATGTCTAGGGCAGTTGCTCTCACCTCATCTCTTGAGTTCAGCTGTTTTGTCCATGTTTGAACCAAGGCTGTAATGAGGTCAGGAGCTGAGTGGCCCTGGCAGAGCCCAAACTAAGCATCACTGAGCAGGTTATTGCTAAGCAAGTGCCGCTTGATGGCACTGTTGATGACACCTTCCATCGCTTAACTGATGATTGAGAGTAGGCTGATGGGGCGGTAATTGGCCATGTTGGACTTGTCCTGCTTTTTTTGTACAGGACATACCTGGCCAATTTTCCACATTTCTGGGTAGATGCCAGTGTAGAAGCTGTACTGGAACAGTTTGGCTGGGGGTGCAGCAAGTTCTGGAGCACAGGTCCTCAGTATTATTGCTGGAATATTGTCAAGGCACAGAGCCTTTGCAGTATCCAGTGCCTTCAGTCGTTTCTTGATATCACGCGGAGTGAATCAAATTGACTGAAGTCTGGCATCTGTGATGCTGGGGACTTCAGGAGGAGGCCGAGATGGCTCATCAACTCGGCACTTCTGGCTGAAGATTGTTGCAAATGCTTCAGCCTTATCTTTCACACTGATGTGCTGGGCTCCCCCATCATTGAGGATAGGTATATTTGTGGAGCCACCTCTTCCAGTTAGTTGTTTAATTGTCCACCGCCATTCATGGCTGGGTGTGGCAGGACTGCAGAGCTTAGATCTGATCCGTTGGTTATGGATCGCTTAGCTCTGTCTATCGCATGCTGCTTATGCAGTTTGCCATGCAAATAGTCCTGCAAATAATTGTAGCCTCACCAGGTTAACACCACATTTTGAGGTATGCCTGGTGCTGCTCCTGGCATGCCCTCCTGCAATCTTCATTGAACCTGGGTTGGTCTCCTGGCTTGATGGTAATGGTAGAGTGGGGGATATGCCAGGCCATGAGGTTACAGATTGTGGTTGAGTACGATTCTGCTGCTGCTGATGGCCCACAGCGCCGCATGGATGCCCAATTTTGCATTGCTAGATCTGTTCAAAATCTATCCCATTTAGCACGGTGGTACCACCACACAACACGGTGGAGGGTATCCTCAATGTGAAGGCGGGACTTCATCTCCACAAGGACTGTGCGGTGGTCACTCCTACCAATACTGTCAGGAACAGATGCATCTGTGGCAGGCAGATTGATGAGGACAAGGTCAAGTATGTTTTTCCCTCTTGTTGGTTCCCTCACTACCTGTCGCACGCCCAGTCTCGCAGCTATGTTCTTTAGGACTCGGCTAGCTCGGTCAGTAGTGGTGCTACTGAGCCTCTCTTGGTGATGGACATTGAAGTCCCCCACCCAGAGTACATTCTGTGCCCTTGCCACCCTCAGTGCTTCCTCCAAGTGGTGTTCAGCATGGAGGAGTGCTGACTCATCAGCTGAAGGAGGGCAATAGGTGGTAATCAGCAAGAGGTTTCCTTGTCCACGTTTGACCTGGTGCCATGAGACTTCATGGGGTCCGGAGTTGATGTTGAGGACTCCCAGAGCCACTCCCTCCCGACTGTATACCACTGTGCCGCCACCTCTGCTGGGTCTGTCCTGCCAGTGCAACAGGACATACCCGGGGATGGTGATGGCAAAGTCTGGGACATTGTCTGTAAGGTATGATTCCGTGACTATGACTATGTCAGGCTGTTGCTTGACTAGTCTGTGGGACCGCTCTCCCAACTTTGGCACAAGCCCCCAGATGTTAGTAAGGAGGACTTTGCAGGGTCGACAGGGCTGGGTTTGCCGTTGTTGTTTCCGGTGCCTTGGTCGATGCTGGGTGGTCCGTCCAGTTACATTCTTTTTGATTGACTTCGTAGTGGTTAGATACAACTGAGTGGCTTGCTAGGCCATTTCAGAGGGCATGTAAGAGTCAACCACATTGTGTGCAAAGGGGTTTGCAGGATGTCACAACACTCCACCAATCTGTTCTCCAATAGATCTGCTCCCTAAAGACCCTCTACAAATATGGCCTTCTGCTGAGACCCATCTCCCCCTCGTCCTCCTCCCTTTTTTAGCAGCTGGTCCTGATTTGCATGGCTTCTACTCATTCTTCCAGTCATGCTCAATACCAAGAGGAAGCCTTACCAGGCCACCCATGCCTGGAAGCAATTGGTTTGTGCACAAGTCTTTAAGTCAGCAAAAAAGGTCCTTCGGCACCAGCCAGACCACTTCCTGCAGAATACTGAAACTTTAAACAAGTGTGGAGAGGCACCCAGAATGTGTAGAATTGCGGCAACAGCCAGATGAAATAATTCAGCAACTGACCTGTAAGCAGTTCATGATCCCTTTTCGTAGCATTGGCAGGGGGTCTTTCATGCCGGTTAATGTCATGTTCAGCTGTGCAAGGTTAGGAGAAGGTGTAGGCTGGTGCATGAAGCTGCAAAATGGCAGCATTGGCATCATTTTTTCCCCAAAAATATACTTTATTTATAAACTTTGTAAAAATGCATTACATAATATGGGCGGCACAGTGGCGCAGTGGTTAGCACCGCAGCCTTACAACTCCAGTGACCCGGGTTCAATTCTGGGTACTGCCTGTGTGGAGTTTGCAAGTTCTCCCTGTGTCTGTGTGGGTTTCCTCCCCCATGCCAAAAACTTGCATTTATTGGCCATTATAAATTGCCCCTAGTACAGGTAGGTGGTAGGGAAATATAGGGACAGGTGGGGATGTGGGAGGAATATGGAATTAGTGTAGGGTTAGTATAAATGGGTGGTTGATGGTCGGCACAGACTCGGTGGGCCGAAGGGCCTGTTTCAGTGCTGTATCACTAAACTAAACTAAACTAAAAAAAAATTCAAATTTGACATTACATAAAGTGTAATACAGATCAGTTTCTTACAGTACAGTACATGAGGTGCCTCACTACACTTTCCATTTCAGGTTATATTTACAATGTAATTTTACACTACTCGTCAAACATTCTCTGGTGCATGCAGCCTGAGGGAAAATACACGATTTTCAGTCCTTCAGTGTACTATGGCGGGAGGACCTTGCACAGTAGACTTTCCACATTGAGCATTTGCGGCAGTTACACAAAGATTTAGTGCATCCCTCAGCATGTGGTCCTGGGCCTTGGAATGTGTCAGTCTGCAACACTTGTTTGTCAACAGCTATTTGCACTGGAAGACCAGCAAGTTTGGGGCAGACCAGAAAGTGTCTTTCACCGAGTTGATGGCCTTCCAGCAGCAGCTGATGTTTATCTTGGTGTGCGTTCCTGGGAACTGCCCATACAGCACTGAGTCCTGTGTCATGGAGCTGTTCGGGGTGAACCTCGACAAAAACCACTGCATCTCTTTCCAGACCTGCTTTGCAAAGGCACATTTCAGAAGGAGGTGAGCAATCATCTCTTCTCCACCGTAGCTGCCTCGAGTACAGCGTGTGGAGGTGCTGAGACTCTGGGTAAGCAGGAAGGATCTGACACGGCGAGCCCTTCTCACCACCAGCCAAGCTACATCTTGGTGCTTGTTTAAAAATTCTGGCAATGAGGTATTCTGCCAATTGAGTTTGACAGTCTGCTCAGGGAACCATCCAACAGGATCCACCATCTCCTTTTCCAACAGAGCCTCGGGGATGTTATGTGCCTGATGGTCAAAGGTTTTTTTTGTAGAAACTTTTCCACAAGGGACAGGTGATATGGCACAGTCAAACTGAATGGAGCATTTTGCAGCAACATGGCCAGACTCATCCTTCGCAACACTGTGGACAGATAAAACCTCAGCATGTAGTGGCACTTGGTGTTTGCGTACTGGGGTTCTACACACAACTTGATGCAGCTGCACACAAAGGTACCCAGGAGTGCATCCATCATGTAGGTGTGCGATATTCTGTCAAAGACCTTCTCCTGGATGAAGCTGATGAGGCAGGTGTCCACCCCACTGTCCCGTACATAGGCGATCATATCCCTGACGAGTGCAAGGCGATCAGAGATCTTTCTGCTGGGTACAGTGCAGGTCTGACCAGGGTGAATCACCAACTTCAAAGTTGACTTGATCCAATTGGTGATGACCTTGGACAGAATTTTGTAATCCACATTAAGCAGTGAAATGGGCTGCCAATGTCTGATTTCCTCCTGCTCTCTCTTCCGCATGTAGAGGAGGGTGATGATGCCTTTCCTCGTGGATTCTGACATGCTGCTGGCCAGAAGCATACTCTCGTATACTTCCAGCAGGTCTGGGCCGACCCAGTCCCAAGTAATGAAATACAACTCTGCCAATAAGCCGTCACTTCCAGGAGTTTTACTCGTCTCGAAGAAACTGATGGCCTTTGTCAGCTCATCCAGAGTTAGTGATTTGTCTGGACTCTCCAGTGTACTGTCATCTGAGACATCCATGATAGAGGATAGGAAGGACTGAGAGGCTGTGCTGTCTCTGGGCTTCACATCGTATATCCCAGCATAAAAGAATTTGCTGATCCTTAGTATGTCAGTCCATGAAGACATTACCGAGCTGTCCTCTTCCTCCAGGTTGCTGATCAGAGAGCTTTCTCTGTGTACATTTGGGAAGAAGAAACATGAGCACATCGCATCTTGCTCCACAGAGCGGATTCTGGAACCATAGAAACATAGAAAGATTACGGCACAGAAGGAGGCCATTCAGCCCGTCGTGTCCGTGCCAGCTGAAAAAACTAGCTGCCCAATCTAATTCCACCTTCCAGCACCTGGTCCATAGCCTTGCAGGTTACAGCACTTCAAGTGGATCAGAAGATGATCTTAGAGGCCTCCACAGCAAAGAGTGAGGCCTTCTGGCTCTTCATCTTTTGGAGATCCTGCTTGACCTCAACCCCCATTGACTGCAGCAGGAGCAGATTCTGCATTCTTTTCTGGAGTCGGGACATTTCCCTCTGTCTCTCTATCGCCTTCTGAACACCTTTGAGGATGAAGAACCTCTTGATGTTCACCTTGATTGCTTCCCACCAGTGTGACTCAAAGAGAATTTTCAAGGTTCTTCAACCTCTGTAATTGCCTATGAGTTCTTCAATGTTTTCTACAGTCAGCAATTTCACATTCAGCTTCCATGTCCCACTGCCAACATTTTGGTCTTCCTATAAGTGACAGTCCGCCAGTAGGCAGCAATGGTCAGAGAAGAACACCGGCTTGACATCAGTGGATCTGACTGCAAACGCTTGGGACACAAACAGGAAGTCAATCCTGGAACGGACGGGCTGGTCTGGCATCGATCAGGTGTACCTACGCGATGCCCCGTTGGCAGGGTTGCTGAAGATGTTGTGCAGCTTAGCGTCTTTTACCGTTTCCATCAGGAATCTGGATGTGGCGTCCATTTGGCTGTCGATCCTGCCAGATAGTCCAGCTGCATCAATGATGCAGTTGAAGTCACCACCTAGAATGACCGGCCTGGACGCGCCAGCAGCAGTGAGAGTTGTTGGAGGACAGTTAGCCGCTCACTGTTTTGAACTGGGGCATACACATTGATTCACCGGAGCAGAGCATTTTTGTACATTACGTCTGCTATGAGGAGGTGACCACCCATCGCCTAAACTTAAGAGGTGGTGAGGTTGCCTCTGTGTGGCAGAACACCCAGGCCAGAGGAATGGGAATCATTTCCCCTTGACCAGATCGATGGCCCGTGGGACCACCATCGTGACCATTGCCTATAGGTGCTGGTCAGCTTTGACCTTGGCAAGGTACCCCAAGGTCAAAACACATTGCATAGTGGACTTAACATTACACACATTAATGAAGGCAATCTTTAGACCCACTAAAACTGTATGTTGCTTACCAGTCCAGTTGTCGGTGCTAGTCCCAGCTCTTGGATATGTTCCTGCATGCCCATAGCATTCACAAACTATTGCAATGTTGCTGGGCTGAGAAAATTGTCATGGTCTCCCACGCGAGGTATGTTCCGCCAGGATGATATCAGGGGCGGGAGTCTTGTAAGCAGCGAGGTTTGGACTGTCCTTTGCTGGTGTTGCCTTTTCCCTCTGTCCATCATCGAGGATGTTGCTGCTTCCAGCTTCCTGGAGCTGGGGTGCGCTGGGCATCTCGCTGCACTCGGCTCTTTGGGGCTGGGGTGCGCTGCGCCTGTCGCTGCTTCCCGTGTTTAGGAGCTGAGGGGCCTTCTCCTCCAGGTCCTTTGCATTCTGCTACTTCTTTTGCTGTTGTTGCCTTTCTTGCCCTTCCTCATCCGATGAGGAACAACCACTGTAGTCCATGTCAGACATGAGCCTCCTCTTGCAATTGGTTTGGGTGGTGGACTGTTCCTTTTTTTTGGGCTGCCTTCTTTGTGGTTTTTCTCTTAACCACTTACCAATCTGCTCATTGTCCCTTTGCTGGCTCCTCTTCCATTGATTCTGTCTGTTGAGGAGGAGGCTCAGGTCACAAGGTTGGTGTTTGGCAGCTTGCTGCATCCCCCTCTTCCTCCTTCTCCCTGTCCTTCTTTGTCAAGTCTTCCTCGCTGGGGGACTTGTAGGGGGGAGAGTTACTGGTCTTCCACACAACAGCAGCCACATTCGCTGTTCTCTCCTTGTGCCCCTCCTTGGTTCTTGCTGTCTGTGCATAACTGAGGCAGCGTTTTGGGCATGTATTGTAGAGGTGGCCTGCCTCACCACACAGGTGCAGCACTTACTTTGCTTGTAGTCCTTTGTCTGGTGACCTTCCTTCTTGCAGTTCTTGCAGAGCACTGTGATATAGTTGGCCACCAGTGCCCAGATTTTCTGCAGATGTGACAAATTCTGGGCTACCCAAGTAGACCAAGTAGCCCCAACTTCCCCGATAGTGAAGCTGAAGGGAGGATGGAGGATGGCTCCTTTGGCATGTACCTTCAAGGTCATCTTGACCTGCCGCTTGCTGGTCCAAATCCCGAAAGGGTCCTTGACCTTGGCGCTGCTCCCGGCCTCGTCGACGTACCTTGTGAGGAAAGTGAGCACATCCACGACAGGAATATGGGGTTGTAGAGATGGATGGTCACCACCTGGTTCCGTTGCGACTGCAGCTCTGACATGAGGATTGACAGCAGCGCCTCGGTTCCTGTCTCCTTGAAAACCTTCAGGAATTTCATGTACCCGAACATCACAGCAAAGTAGACACTGCTGGGGAAATTCTGCAGGCAGAAGATGTCTGCAGGTTCAAATTCACAGCATTCAAAAAGGATTCGCCTAATGAAGAATGACTGGTCCATGGGTGCACCTCCTTCGCTGTTTCTCATTGCCACCCTGATGTTGTTATGCACCCCCTGGCTAGAGGCCATGTTGGTTGCAGCCACTTACTTAAAGTCTTCTGAGCACAGCACCAAGACCTGAACCAGCACGAAAACAACAACCACGGGAAAGCTCCACCACCAATAGGATGAAAGGCCGAACCTGGCATTGAACCCTACGCCCCAAAATAAAACAAAACCCAAGGAATCACAATTCCCAATCAGCCTGGAAGAACCATCAAGGTCTTTCCCCTGCCAGGTAAGTTATCAAATCAGCATTGCACACCAATTAATATCATGATCTGCCTGCCTGTAGGGTGCCAACAGTTGTTAGGTGCACACGCATGCAAACCCCTTCACAAAGATGATGTCCACGCTTCCTGTCCAGTTTCATAGTTTAAGTGGGTTCGTAGCAGGCAAATAGTGGCATTATTCTTATAGCATTGATTATTTGGTTTTGATCCTTATTTTATCAAGGTATTTTTGTTTCCTTTTCTCTTTAATCCCTATCATTCAAGTATCTACTCCTCCCCACCCCCACTGCCAGATGGCATGGACACTCCTTTTGAAATTCAACTTCCCTTTAGGGAACTAAAGGCCAACAAGGACCTCCAGAGGATTTGGCAGAAGGAGGTGTGTGTGTGTACCTGAGGAAGGTAGCTTAGATCACTACTACCAGTGTAAGTGGCTCCACAGAACCTGCCAGAGCCCCTTGGGCACCTGCACTTGACAAGGAATCTGATTTGCAAATTGGCATTGTGGGTCATGATGGCATCTATTTGAACTGGCAGAAGTTATTTTGTGAGGTTGGAATTTGAAGGAGCCCATGCACTGTGATGGATGCATGCAGAACTTGCATGTTCCTAAGTTGCTTTACCAAAGAGAGCAATTTAAACTGAGATATTTGCATCTTTTATGGGAAATGTGAATGAACATTCAAAGCAGAAGGAAGATCTGGGGCTATGGGGAGAGAGCAGGGCAATGTGATTAGTTTTGGATCCCTCACAACAAAGTGCTGGCGGAGTCAAGATGACAGTTGACTTCCTTTTGTTCTGTGACCACTGTAGTTCAAATTATTAGAGATGGCTGCGAGGAGGGTCAGAAGAGGACTGATCCCCACTCTGAGGCTGGGATTTTACAGGTCCCCCGAGGCGAGATTGGAGGCAGAGGGGGCATGGAGTATCAGGCCGGGTGGTGGGGTGGAGGGCCCGTCGCCTCCCTATCCCTGGGGCGGGATAGGCCATCCTGCCCAGAGGCCAATTGAGGTCCTTAAGTGGCCCATTAATGGTCATTTCAGGGCCTCTTCCCGCCGCTGCTGGGATCTTACCACAACAGCAGGGGGGGCCTCTGCTGCATGAACACCTTGTAAAATGAGGCACCCTCCCTGTGAGCTTGGGGGTGGTGGTGGGGGGGGAGGGTCCCTCCTCTGTGGGCAATTTGTGGCCCATGAAGGAACCCCACTGGGAACATCTTTAACCCCCGGGAACCCGCTCCCCCGGACTGAATGACCACCCCCCACCCCCCCACCAGGGCCTTCTGGACTGATCCGAGTGACTCTGCCTCACCTACCTCTGTTCCAGGATTCCACCGCTGGGCCTGGGTCCGAGGCCTCTACAGTAACGGCAGTGACCACCACTCCCTCTGACTGGCCAGCAGCTCTTGGAGGCAGGATCACCATCCCTTTAAAGTCTTGAAAAGGACGGGGATCCCATCTCCTATAACTTTGAATCAAAAAGACCGGAGGATTGCTCCAGGGGGCGGGGATGGGCACGAAAAGGAAGAGGCGGGGTTCCCCCCACCTTTTTGGCCCAGTGCCAGGGAGCCCTGCCTCCAGCACAACATCCAATCCTGAGACTATTCTTCGGAGAAGAGAATAAGAGAAAGCTTGATGTAGGCTTTTAAGATTTTCATGGATGTGGAGATTTTGGATCCAGGAACATCCTTGTATTGAGTGTAGGATTTGTGGACTGAGGAACAGTTTAAAGTTAAGGGTGTCAATAAAGATAAGAAACATTGGTAATTTTTTTGAAATAAGTGATGGAATTGTGGATCAGATTATCACTCGGGCAGTAGAATGGAAAACCATGGCTGGTTTTAAAATTGACTGGGTGAACTCTGTAAGGAAAGGGGCAATACAGAAATATTAGTGTTAGAATCACAGTAAGGATTCTGATGGGAGGTTTAGATAAGATAGGATAGTTGGACCAATGGTCTTCTGTACTGTGTGAATACATTGTAGGTTTTATTGCACTCTTCAGGATTTTAAATGAAATTGCCAGAACAGCTCCAATGTGTTTGGAACAGATGTTTTTAAATGTAATGGAGCATTTTACAATATTACCATCTATTTTACATAATTAGATGAAAGGTGCTGCCCTGTTAGAAAAGCTAGAGTGACTTTAAAAATTCATGTCTTAAGTACTGAAACAAAGAATGATATTCCATGCTGGGCAGTCAATAGGAGGCCTATCGTATGGTAATTGGTTTGGTTGTCAAATTATCTACAGATCTCTCAGACTTAGTAACAGAATTGCTTCATGCACGTGATGTGTCATTACTGAGAGTAATATCTCAATAATGGAAACACTATAAGCCATCTCAGCATAGAAATATATTAAATAAAATGTTAACACTCTTATTGTAGTCCATCTTATTTGTTTGCATATAAGAGACTATATTGTGAAGCTGTTAGAAACTTGAACTGTCCAATGATGCTGACACAAGGGGCAGGATTTTCATTTGCCCATGGGACCCTGAATAGGAGTAGACATGGTTTGAAAATAGTGCTCCCAGATGATGTGTCAGTGTTCCGATGCCTCCGGGACACGCTCGAATTTTCAAAGTGAGGGCATGGGGGGCTATGTCAAAACCACTCGCCTCCAATTAACAGCCTGTTAAGCTCCTTGAGGAGCTCGTTAACAGGCCGGAGAGGGTGAGAAGGCAATTTTCAATTTGTAAATCACTGAACCTGACCAGTCTAGTGCACATCAGTGCACAGCTATTAGGTTCAATGTGGACAGAAATTAAGGTGTTTTTAATGCTGCAGATGTTTGACCTGGGGGATCTTGCTCCAGATCGGGTGTAGTACATGTCAGTTAGCTGTTTGCCCACTTTTGTGCATGGTGAGGCTGCTGGACATCCGCTATGCGACCTCCTCTCTTCTGCAAGGCAGCGATAGGCCCCATCATGGCAGCCGTCAGTCTTTGCCACTCGCGCCAGGCAGACAATTCCCGCCTCCTGGTAATACTCATTAATTGGATGCTGAGCTCACCTCTGGCCCAATTAGGGCATTTATATTTGACATTTGCAACGGGTGAGCAATGCAGATGTGGCGTGGGGTCGGGCCCCAAAATTATCCAGGTGTCAAGTTCCCGACCTCACCCTAAATTGAAAATCAAGCCCCAAGAGCTACATGTACAGGTGCCATTGACTGCCTGTTCACTGTTAAATATTCATTCACTCCCTTTTCACCAATACATGGTCACTCTCTGTTCACTGTTATGTGGTCATGGCTAAGGAAAAGTATGATTACACTCCAGTCTTTTCCACTTCAGAAATCCATTTTTGTCTACTGTATGATATTTTAACTGAAAGTTTCCTTTCATCTCTGCCTATATGTTAAAAAGCCTGCCTAGTTAAATGGAATAAAATGCAATATTTTCGACAGTATAACAGTCAAGATTTCTTCAAGAAATTCAACTTACATCCCATAATTTTCCAAATATAATACACATTTTTCCCCTAAAAATTTATCTAGACGTTAAGTCGCATATTATACATGGTAACAAATCAAGATGGTTTTTATTGCAGCCGGTCCAGAACATCTTTACTGGACACGTTGTGAATGATAATACATATCTACTAGAAATGTTGCGTTTCGATGGTATTTCTTTTAAATTCTTCCTGTTGCAAAGGCATAAATGAGAATCGTCTGTTGTTGTCATTAATTTTTGGCATTTATAAACTTAATTTTTGAAAGAAATGACCAAGAAACAAACTTTTAAATTTGTTTATACTTATTTACATGAATGAAGGACACTTAGAAATATTCAGAAATAAAAACTAGTTATCACGACATATATTCAAAGCTACAAATTGTTTTCACCATAAATTGCATCATTTTCATCTTCTTATCCACTGCAGCAGTGTCATCATCCTAGAGGATGTTGTCTTCTGAACCATTCATGGCATTTGTGAGACAACACTTCTTAAAGCCATGCTGGATTAGTGGATGGATCAATGACATGCTAGGATTCTTTGATCCATTGGGCAATGAGAAAAAGGTCTGGTTTCTTCTGGTTGCCCGATGGCGTAAACACTTGTGTTCCAGAGTACAGCCACACGTTCCACTTTTAGCGCATCTGCTGTTTAAATGGTCGATTGCAACTGATGTCCATCACTTGCAACTGGCCTATCATGTCCCCAGGAATAATGACAAAATCTGTCCAATTATCATCTGGGATAGGTCTTTGGTCAAACCTTCATCCATCCATTCATGGACGATCACACCTTGCGACCGTGTGATATTCTTTGGGGGAGTTTTTCATTGGAAGATAATATATGGTGGCATCTTTGTCCCCTCTCCATATGCCCTGAGCATGACAGTGAAAGTGTTCTTTTCATTGCCAGTTGATCTTAAGGTAATCAATTTTTCTCCTTTGATAGCTATGGTTTGACTGAATAGAATGTCAAATGAAAGGGGTTTTGGATCCGTGTTGGCAATAAGGGAGGTGCTATAGTAATGTTGGTTTCGTATACTTATGATGTAATGCTGCTATACTCACATAGCTTGTCTTCAAAATCATCAGGCATGCATTATGCGCTATGTCATGTGTTACAGCTAGGTGAGGAGGGGGTCTCGGGCTCTCCTTTCACCCTTCCTCTCATTTGACCGCAAATGGGCTTATTTCTTTTTAAAACAGTGATTGTACTTACCACCTCAGTGAGTGTTTACCGAGTTCCTCTAATGTGATTGCAAAAGAAACAATCAGACAAGTTTTCTTGAGTTTAAATAAAAAAGAGGTAAGTATATTATACGTAACACTCTAACCCGATTTAAAATAGTATAGATACGCTACACATTGACACACACATTCACATGAGAGTCACACACACACAAATAGATTACAGAGGGAAACAGATTTGGTGGTTGGATTAAAGTCCAGAATAAGTGGAACTTAAATATAGTCTGTAAATCCAGTAGTCCTCAGCTGAAGCTGTAGTCTTGAAGTTCTCGCTGGTCAAAGTGCACTTTGGTTGGCTTGCTTTGCTCAGAGTCTTCCTGAAGGCAGAATCGTTAGTTGCTTCTCTTCCCCTGGTTGCTGGCTGTAGTGATCTGTGGGTTTGGAGGGTCCCCACTCGCGGCTGATTCTTTCCTTGATATTTTCTGGAGAGAGAGGAGACACAGGGGAGCAGCCACCCGCTTCGTTGCTGTATTTTCAGTTACTGCCTGTCTGCTGTCTGTGTGACAAAATTTACAGTTTCTTCAGAGATGAGCAAGCAGTCACATGGTTCTATCAATCCCCTTTGTTTTTAATGAGGTCCAAAGTCTGAAACCCAAAACTTCTCTTGGAGGGGGTTACCAGTGTGTACCCCAAACCGCCCCCCCCCACCCCCATGGAGGGACATTTCCACTTATGAATGCCTCAGGATAATTTTGAATGGCTCACTAACGCAGATCATCTGGCTAATCTACTCAGTTAGCCAAAGCATTGTTCTAGCTGGGCCTCTTGCTAGAGTCTTTGTCTCCAGTCCAATCTCCTGGTGTTTCAAATGTAATATGCAGTGGCCATCTTGGCTGCTATTTTTTTTTTAAAGTTAACTTGTAGGATTTTTTCCATTAAAAGTCTAAGGTAAGTTTCCAACCGATTAAACTAATATGTCCCATTTGGCACATAGAGTTTTCCTGACATGTGCCTTTGCATGAAGAGGTAGCACCATTTTGGAGATGCTTTAAAGGTGCTCTTAGAGTCCAAACCTTTCATGATATAAAGGGCTTTCAAGAAAATTTCGACAGTGCTGACTGCGCATTCATTTGCTTGACATTGGTGAATATATTCCAGAAGTTGTTGCTCGAGATATGGGTGCTGAGTCTTTCTTCCACACCCAGAGGCCTTGGCTTGCTTGTCTTGGGAGTTTAGCTTTCCTTTGAGTTTCGCCAAAGTCTAATGTTTGCCTTATTAACATAGAACCCCCATGTTGTCACTCTGTTACCATTGTTTTCAGCAACATCTATCACCTTAAGTTTGAATGCTGCCATGTAACTTGCTCTTTTATCTGCCATGTTAACGGTTAAAATTTTAAACTCAAAACATTCATTTGAAGAATCCTGGTTTCGTGAGTCACATACTACATTTGATCAATCGATAAATACTGTCAGCTCAATCGGTCTACTTGAGTATTACACATTTTGTGCGGGCTTGGGAGCTGGCAAACTAGGGTGGAAACGGACCCTTTAGTTTAGTTGAGTTTGCTCACTACTTTTGTCAATAAAGGGTCACTTTGACCACATTTTTGCAAAAGTTTGGTTGCGTTTTATATATGGTGATAAAGTAAAATTGACTGTTCATGAAAATCGGAGTGTGACTTATATTCGGGACTGTATTATATTTGGAAAATTATGGTAACAACTTTTCATCATATGAAGAATATTCCATCTACTTGCATTATTTGCTTGTTCAATACTAGAGAAGATTTGCATTCAAAGAGAGCCAGGTTGCATGTATTATTGAGATTACCTGCTGCCTGTAGTGCTATGGTAGGTTAGTTTGAGCAGTATTATACTTTTGCTTTCATTGGTATTTTCTAAAGTTATGAAGACCACTGTTAACTGTCAAATTATCCCACCAATTCAAAAATGTTCAATGCTTTTCAATGTGGCTAGTCCAGAGGAAATTTTGTTTCCAGTGTTGCACAGTTCTGGAACTCCATTCTTGAATATTTGGTGAGTCAGTTGTAGCTGCTCTGAACATTTCCAAAACCTTTGACAGTGTGTGCTTCTAAACATTACCATTAATGGGCAAGAAATTCTACGCACCCTCCTGATCGGGCACCCTCCTGTTTGAGTGCCCTGTACCCCACATAGGGCCCTCCCCCCCTGCAGCAGAGGTCACCCCTGCTGGAGCACCTCCCCTTGCTTTCTTAATTGACCCCACCCCACCTTGCCAAGGCCCAGTCGATTGTTCCCCGTGAAACTTCACTCGCCTTTTTCGGGGCTGGCGTCCCTCTTGCTCTTCTGGCTGGATGCAGTCCTAGCAGTGGCCACCGCTCCCAGTGGCGCTGCTGGGACTGAGGAGCTGTCGGTCCTCTGATTGGCCAGCAGCTCTTGGAGGTGGGACTTCCTGCCTCAGAGGGGTGGACGTCCTGACCAAGGCCAATTAAGGACCTAGGCCACATAAAATTACCAAAGTAATTCATGACAACGCTACGTCATCGCCGACGTCATCAGGATGCGCTGCGGTGCGCACATGCGCAGAGGGTCTCATGCCCTCTGCGCATGCGCTGTGGTCCGGCTTGACAGGACCGCTTTGTGCATGCGTAGATGACGCGGTACGCACATGCGCACACGGTCTCATGCCCTCTGCGCATGCGCTGCGGTCCGGCTTGACAGGACCATTTTGCGCATGCGCAGATGACGTCATCGCGTTACGTCGTCTTCCTCGGGCAACGCACCAGGTTGGCCTCTGCGCATGCGTCAAAGCTTCGGCGCGACTTTTTGAAAGTGGAAGGAGGGGAGGTTTCGTCGGGCATTTTCTCGCATTTTATCTGAATTATTTATTCGTTTTGGAGACTTGCTTCATTTTTATTTGACACAGGAGATTGTCCCAAGGTAAGTTGCTCTGCCTCTGTAAGTTGCTTTGAAAACATTTCCATTGTCTGGGCCACCGCATGTTCTCCAGTCCCTGTTGTGAGTTGCTCTGAAAACATTTCCATTGTCTGGGCCACCGCATGTTCTCCAGTCCCTGTTGTGAGTTGCTGTGTGCAGGCAGTACATGTGCTGCAACCTACCGTCTTAACGGTCACTTTCGTTTTTGTAACGTTTTAATGGAGTGCATTCTGTATTTCTTATCTCATCTCATGTTTCCCGTGAGGAGACTGGACTGGCTGCGGCAACAGACTCTCCGCTGGCAGCAAGGACTGGCTGATGAGATGGAGCCATTTACTATGCCCAACGATTGTCCGGAAGCACCTTCGGATGGAGGTGGCCACGCGCTGGACATCAGTCACGTGTCACAAACCCTGGATCCTGAGTGTCTCACCCCCTGGCCTAATGATCTGATGGACCATACATATGCCTGCCTGTTCAAAGCTCCACTTCCCCTACCTGCGGTACCCTCTCCTTGCTGCTCAGTTACACAGTCACCTGTTCCTGCATCCATCAGGGCAGTGCACATGGGCACACAGTTACCTGCTCCTACACCCATCAGAGCAGTGCACATGGGCACACAGCCACCTGTTCCTACACCCATCAGAGCAGTGCACATGGGCACACAGCCACCTGTTCCTCCACCCATCAGAGCAGTGCACATCGGCACACAGTTACCTGTTCCTACCCCCATCAGAGCAGTGCACATGGGCACACAGCTACCTGCTCCGACACCCATCAGAGCAGTGCACATGGGCACAGAGCCACCTGTTTCCCCATCCGCCTTTGAAACAACCATGCAGAGCCTTGTGAGACTCCGCAATTGCCAACTGCTGCCTGTCAAGCAGAGAGGGCGTCCAAAGGGGTCAAGCACTTGGGGAACATTCAGCAAGAAGAGACTGAGCACTAAAAGAAACAAGCATGCCGTGTCCAGTGGTAGCAGAAATGTGAATGCTCTTGCCGTGAACACAACTGGTGATAGTAGTAGGCAGGATTAAATGGGAATGGATGGGAAGACGCACGAGTAACATAACCACTAGCAGGGAACAGCTGGGCTAAATGGCCGGCTTTATGTTCATAGCCCAAAAGAAATGTGCTTCTTTTCCAGCACCCTCACATCATTCATGTTTTCCCTGAGAGCAGCATTGAACCATCACGAGATAGGGACAGTAACATCATCCTGCCTCCTACAGCTGAGGTGGGTACTAAGTGATTCATGATTCATTGGCGGTGTTATCAGTACATGCCTTTGCCGCAGAACACAAAGCATGCTCAACAGTAATTTCATTGGAGGGAGGGAAGCTCTGACACTCCTGTTCTTTCCTTATTTCCTTTCATGTAAAACGTGCCCTGGAGAAAACAATCCTTGACACTTAAGGACGGCATTCAAGCAAAGGAGGCAGTGCAGGAGAGGACGCAAGGATGTGCTGATTCCTGCATCTGAGGTGGGTAATAAGTGCTTCATTGGCGACTTTATCAATTGGTGCCTTCACTGCAGAACTTAAAAAGGTGTGCACAACAGTAATTTCAGTGGATGGAGGGAGGCAAGCTCTGACTCTGATTTGCTTTATTTCTTTTCATGTAAAACATGCCGTCGAGAAAACAATCCTTGAGACTCAAGCAACGAAGGCAACTGGATCATGCTGCGGAGCTGGTCACGCTGTGGAAAGGAACATTGCATTTATGGATGAATTGGGAGTGCACATTGGGATGCGTTTGGGGAACATTCAACAAGAATAAACTGAGCTCAGACTCTTGTGACTTTGCCTTCTTCACATGGACAATACAGTAGTGGAATAGAGAGCCAAGCGTTCATTCACCACAAGGCTCACCAGGAACAATCTCTTTAGCTGTGCATAGCAGAGACTCGGCCTGTCTGTCTAACGGGAATGCTGGAAACACAACACTCATGTATCCATGCACAGCAGTTCCTCAGATACTTAATGAACTTAATAAAACTTCTCAATAATTAACCCCAGAATTGTTGAGGTTTTGTTTTGCATGCTATTTCCCCGACTTTGCAACTGCACTTCAGATATTCAACTGTGGTGGAGGGGTGGAGGTAGGGGGGTAGAGGGAGGGGTGGAAGTAGGGGGGTAGATGGAGAGGAGGGAGGGGTGGAGGTAGGGGGGTAGAGGGAGGGGTGGAGGTAGGGGGGTAGATGGAGAGGAGGGAGGGGTGGAGGTAGGGGGGTAGAGGGAGGGGTGGAGGTAGGGGGGTAGATGGAGAGGGGGGAGGGGTGGGGAGAGCAGGGAGGGGTGGGCAGAGGGAGCATGCAAAATGCAGGGACCAGACAGTTGCAATGCCTGAAGTACTGTGGAGAAGTAGGGGAGAAGCAACTGGATTGGGCATCCGCAGCTGGAGGGAACGGCTGAATGGAGAGGGCCGGATGCGAGAGGCTGTAGAGAGCTGCGGGGAGCGAGTGTGCGAAGACCTCGGTGTCGCCGGGTCCAGGGACTGGCCGGTAAGTCTTTTGCTGTTGTGTTTCTGGCGCATGCACAGAAAAAGGCACTCCTCTTCCACTCCGCTGCTCCCTCCCCACTCTCCCCCACCCCCCCCACTCCTGCCCTTCACCCCCACCCCTCCCTCTCTTCCCCCCCTCCCTCCTCTCTTTTCCCCCCCCTTCCCCCCTCCTCTCTTTCCCCCCTCCCTCCTCTCTTTCCCCCCCTCCCTCCCTCCTCTCTTTCCCCCCTCCCTCCTCTCTTCCCACCCCCTCCTCTCTTTCCCCCCCTCCTCTCTTTCCCCCCTCCCTCCTCTCTTTACCCTCCTCCTCTCTTTCCCCCCCTCCTCTCTTTCCCCCCCTCCTCTCTTTCCCCCCCCGCCTCTCTTTCCCCCCTCCTCTCTTTCCCCCCCTCCTCTCTTTTCCCCCCTCCCTCCTCTCTTTTCCCCCCCTCCCTCCTCCCTTCCCCCCTCCCTCCTCTCTTTCACCCCCTCCCTCCTCTCTTTCCCCCCCTCTCTTTCCCCCCTCCTCTCTTTCCCCCCCTCCTCTCTTCCCCCCTCCACTCTATCCCCCCCTCCTCTCTTCCCCCCCTCCCTCCTTTCTTTCCTCCCCCTCCCTCCTCTCTTCCCCCCTCCCTCCTCTCTTTCCCCCCTCCCTCCTCTCTTTCCCCCCTCCTCTCTTTACCCCCCCCTCCTCTCTTCCCCCCCTCCTCTCTTTCCCCCCCTCCCTCCTCTCTTTCCCCCCCCCTCTCTTTCCCCCCCTCCCTCCTCTCTTTCCCCCCTCCCTCCTCTCTTTCCCCCCCTCCCTCCTCCCTTCCCCCCTCCCTCCTCTCTTTCCCCCCCTCTCTTTCCCCCCTCCTCTCTTTCCCCCCCTCCTCTCTTCCCCCCCTCCACTCTATCCCCCCCTCCTCTCTTCCCCCTCCCTCCTCTCTTTCCCCCCTCCCTCCTTTCTTTCCTCCCCCTCCCTCCTCTCTTCCCCCCTCCCTCCTCTCTTCCCCCCCTCCCTCCTCTCTTTCACCCCCTCCCTCCTCTCCTTCCCCCCCTCCCTCCTCTCTTCCCCCCCTCCTCTCTTTCCCGCCCCCCTCCCTCCTCTCTTTCCCCCCCTCCCTCCTCTCTTCCCCCCCCCCCCCCCACCCCCGACACCCTCAACGCTGTTCTCCCCGGCCCCCGCGCTGCTCTCTCACTCCGGCCATTGTATACTGCCACGTGTTCGTTAGGTTGCCTCTGTGTGATTCTTTGAGCAGCGCCATCTTTAGTCCTGGCAGCTGCTACAGTAGCAATCTGTGACGTTTTCGTGGCACATGCTGTATTTGCGCATGTGCCAAAACAGCGCCACCTACCGTTCGCGTTGTCAACAAATGCGGTCTAAAATTACAGCATGGCTTCCAGGCCTGGTGGAGGCAGGCTCACCCCAGCCCACCCTCCACCCCACCCCGACTTTTAAGCCAGTGGGCAGGGCCTCCGCCACGACGTAAAATTCCGGCCCATGGTCTTCCACTGAAGCTGACTACAGTTACTGATTCATCCTCTAACTCTTTTCCCATTAGCTCAAGGTATCCCCAGTGCTCTGTCCTCTCACTGTTCATTCTTTCTTGAAATGACCTCTGCTACTCATCCAACACTATCAAATCTTTTGCTGCTGATTCAACTCTACATTCATCAAGCTCCTTTGAATTACAAGTGATCAGTAGACTCAAGATCATTCCTCTTATAGTACAACATCTTGATCTACTCTCTGATCTTCAATGAAGCAGTAAAAGTCTTGGTTCTTTCTATTTTTCAAAAATACAGCTCCATATGCCTTATGCAGGTCTGAACAACAGTTACAGCTTACCTCGGGGCGGCACAGTGGCGCAGTGGTTAGCACCGCAGCCTCACAGCTCCAGCAATCCGGGTTCAATTCTGGGTACCGCCTGTGTGGAGTTTGCAAGTTCTCCCTGTGTCTGCGTGGGTTTCCTCCGGGTGCTCTGGTTTCCTCCCACATGCCAAAGACTTGCAGGTTGATAGGTAAGTTGGCCATTAGCAATTGCCCCTAGTATAGGTAGGTGGTAGGGAAATATAGGGACAGGTGGGGATGTGGTAGGAATATGGAATTAGTGTAGAATTAGTATAAATGGGTGGTTGATGGTCGGCACAGACTCGGTGGGCTGAAGGGCCTGTTTCAGCGCTGTATCTCTAAACTAAACTAAACCTCACCCATAGTTCTCCTGTATCTATTAATATTCTTAGACACACTATCACACAACTCATACATCTTCTCCAATCCTCAACTTCCTCCAAGAAATTTTGATATTTTCATTATTACCAAATACTTGTTTCGCCCTCAACATGCCTCAACTGTAAATAAATAATAGTTTCTGATGGAAACCACACCTACCAAATGGAAACATATTAATTTTGTCATATGGAACACTATTTGAACTTTTACTGGACATTGAATATAACTTGTTTAAAAAGACCACAAAGCTGAATGGCTGAAAACGTGGCTGCACAATTGCATTCTGAGAGACAGTTGAATAGAGAGACAATGGGAGTGCTCCCTGATTCAATTAACCAGATGAGTTTTGTCAATAGTGATGATCAAAAGACATTGAGAGCCATTGTCTGTAAAAAAAAAAGCCATCACTCCACCCACCAAGTGTGTCTATTAAGCTTTGAAGAATCTACAACCCTTGCAGGCGATGCTGTTTCAAACAAAGAGCTAGTCACATTACTAGCCTGCTGGCCAATCTGGGAACTGTTGAATTGTGCCTCACAGAAAGGTTTGGGACAGACTGAAATTGAACTTCAAAAAGAAAGCACTGCTCTTTCCCTGTCTCTCTCTCTCTCTCTAATAAAGTTCCAGGGACCCACGGAAGCAACTTAATCCTCAAGACAAAAAGTGTGCACTTGGCCCCAACGAGAACTGCAAGACTTAACTTCAATCAAAGACTTTACATCTAAACTAAAAACAGTAGCTGAATTCCATCTACTACTCCAAACCCTCCCCCTTTAATTCTTTCTCCCCTTCTGTATCTATTTGTGTGTATGCTAATCTCGTATGCATGCTAGCGTGGTTGCATTGTGTATTTTTAGAAATGTTAACTGAGTTAGAGTGTTAAGGCTAATGAACTTACATCTTTCCTGTTTACACCTAAGAAAGCCTGTCTGATTGGTTCATTTATAATTACAATTAGAGAGCAGTAAGGACTCACTGAAGTGAAGCTGAAACACTGTTTTTAAAAGTTAAACCCTGTTACGGCCAAACCAGGAAAGGGGCCAGAGGGGAGTCTGAGACCCCTTCCTCACCCGTTCGTAACAAGTTGCATTTATATAGAACCCTTCACATTGAAAGACATCAAAGTGATTCAGGCAATTAAAAATAATTTGTGAAATAAAGCCAAAGTCCATGAAAGACTTAAAGATTGTCCCCATTTATGCAAAAAAAAAACTCTTTCCTACATCTCTATTGCACCCCTAACCACAATCAGGTTTTTATCTGGCAGGTAACCCCCACCATACTCTCCAATTTTTGCTCTTTTGCAGTCTTTCTCATTACTCTATTAATCAAATTCTAATAAGTTTTTTGGTTCTATGAACCTACCCTGCTTGTTCTTCCTCAGCTGTAAATATGCCAACCTACATGTTCCACCTTCTTCCTACATCTTGAATGTGTTAAAATTGAGACTCATCATATAATCAATATTAATGACTTGGATGAAGGGATCAACTGTATTGTAGCCAGACTTGCTAACGATATGAAGATAGGTAGGAAAGCAAGTTGTGAGGAGAACAGAAAGTGACTGCAAAGGGATATAGATAGGGCAAAAATTTGGAAAATGGAGTACAATGTGGGAAAATGCAGAATGCTGCAGTACAGAGAGATCTGGGTGTCCTTGCATATGATTCACAAAAAGTCAGTATGCAGGTGTAGCAAGTAATTAGTAAGGCAAGTGGAATGTTGGCCTTTATTGCAAGAGGGGCAGTATAAAAATAGGGAAGTCTTGCAACAACTGTACAGGGCATTGGTGAGACCGCACCTAGAGTACTGCGTACAGTTTTGGTCATCTTATTTAAGGAGGGACATACTTGCATTGAAAGCAGTTAGAGAAGGTTCACTAGGCTGATTCCTGGGATGAGGGATTTATCTTAGGAGAAAAGGTTGAGCAGGTTGGGCCTATACTCATTGGAGTTTAGAAGATTGAGAGGTGATCTTATTGAAACATGTAAGATTCTGAGAGACTTGATAGGGTAGATTCTGAAAGGATGTTTCCCCTCATGGGGGAATCTAGAACTAGGAGGTACAGTTTCAAATTAAGGGGTCTCCCATTTAAGACAGAGATGAGGAGAAATTTCTTCTCCCTGAGGGTCATTAGTGTTTGGAATTCTCTCCCCCAGAGAGCAGTGGAGGCTGGTTCATTGAATATATTCAAGGCTGAGTCGGACAGATTTTTGATTGACAAAGGAGTCAAGGGTTATGGGGGGCAGGTAAGAAAGTGAAGTTAAGGCGAAAATCAGATCATCCATGATCTTTTCAAATGACGGAGCAGGCTCGAGAGGCTGAAAGGCCTACTCCTTCTTATATTTCTTATGTTCTTAATTGCCTTGCCCTACAATCTTAGGAACATAGGAGCAGGAGTAGGCCATTCAGCCTATCAAGCCTGCCCCGCCATTCAATATGATCATGGCTGATCATCCACTTCAATGCCTTTTTCCCACACTATCCTCATATCCCCTTATGTCATTTGTATTTAGAAATCTGTCAATCTCTGCTTTAAACATACTCAATGACTGAGCTTTCACAGGCCTCTGGGTCATAGCGTTAGAGTCATAGAGTTATATAGCACAGAAACAGGCCCTTCAGCCCATTGTGTCCGTGCTGGCCATCAAGCACCTAGCTATTCTAATCCCATTTTCCAGCACTTGGCCCATAGCCTTGTATGGTGTTTCAAGTGCTCATCTAAATACTTCTATTTCCAAAGATTCACAACCCTCTGCGTAAAGAAATTTCTCCTCATCTCTGTCCTCAGTGGCTTCCCCCTTTTTTGAAGTGTATCCCCTGGTTCTAAATGCCCCAACCAGGGGAAACATCTTAGCTGCATCTATCCTACCGATCCTTTTCAGTATTTTGTAGGTTTCAATGCGATTACCTCTCATTCTTCGAAACTCTGAAGAATACAGGCCCAGGTTCCCCAATCTCTCTTCATAGAACAGTCCTCCCATCCTGGGAACAAGTCTGGTCAATCTTCATTGCACTCCCTAAATGACAATATTATCCTTTCTAAGGCAAGGGGACCAAAACTGCACACAATACTCCAAGTGCGGTCTAACCAAAGTTCTATACAATTGAAGCAAGACTTCACTACTCCTGTACTCAAATCCTCTTGCAATAAAGGCTAACATACAATTAGCCTTCCTAATTGCTTGCTGCACCTGCATGTTAGCTTTCAGTACCTTATTGACAAGGACACCCAGGTCCCTTTGTACATCTACACTTTCTAATCTCTTACCATTCAAGAAATATTCTGCACATACTTTCCTCCTATCAAAGTGGATTACCTCACATTTTTCCACATACCATTCCATCTGCCACATTCTTGCCCATTAAGTCTGTCCAAATCCCCATGAAGCTGCTTTGCATCTTCCTCACAACACACATTCATTCCCACCTAGTTTTGTGTCATCCACTAACTTGGAAATATTACATATGGTCCCCACATCCAAATCATTGATAAATATTGTGAACAGCTGGAGCCCAAGCATTGATCCCTGTGGTACCCCACTAGTCACAACCTGCCAATGCGAAAATGACCCATTTATTCCTACTCTCTGCTTTCTGCCTGTTAACCAATCCTTAATCCATGCCAGTATATTACCTCCTATCCCATGTGCTTTAATTTTGCTAACCAACCTCCTGTGGGGGACTTTATCAAAGGTCTTCTGTAAATCCAAGTATACCACATCCACCAACTCCCCTTTATCAATTCTGTTAGTAACATCCTCAAAAAACTGCAACAGGTTCTTCAAACATGATTTCCCATTTATAAATCCATGTTTGACTATGCCCAATCAGATCATTATTATCCAAGTGTCCATTTATCACATCCTTTAGATTCTAGCATTTTCTCAATGACTGATGTAAGGCAAACAGGTCTGTAATTCCTTGTTTTCTCTCTCCCTCCCTTCTTAAATAGTGGGATGACCTTTGCAACCTTCCAATCTGCAGGAACCACTCCAGAATCTATAGAATATTGGAAGATGATCACCAATGCATCCACTATCTCCATAGTTACCTCTTTCAACACTCTGGAATGTAGAATATCAGGTCCTGGGAAATTATCAACTATCAGCTCCATTAATTTCTCCAATACAACCTTCTTACTAATACTAATTTCCTTCAATTCCTCATTCCCTAAATCCCTTGGATCTCTAATTCTGGGAAATATCTTGTATCTTCTTCAGTGTAGTCAGACTTTTAAAACCCAGAGTGTCACCCAATCCAGTGTTGACCAATAGAATTCGTTGACTGGCCACAGGCAAGGTGACAGTGATAATATTTTAGACACTTGCACTAATTTGAGTAGAAAACGCCCAGAGACAATACAGGTAAATGTATCTCACCTGTATGCTTATAAACATTTACTACCATTCAGTGTGAAACTTTGCAGTCTTTCTCTTTTACCAAATTTTGGAATTCTGGCATGAACCTATCAGACACAGCACATCTTAGTGCAACATCTAAATTTTTGCCTGACAATTATGAGCAGTTCTTTGACTCCATCAAATTGATTGCTCAGATTGTTGAGCAGCACAAGATGACGGGCATGCCCACCCCTCTCTCCATCAGGATCACAGGTAAGTTCTGTTTGCCCTTGGCCATGACATGCCAAGTTGGGGTTGCTTGTTATTGGTTGAGCTTGTTTTCTCTTGCTGGCCTGGAGTGGATATTCTAAGTGGTTCACAACTTCCCTCTCCATACGCTGTTCGTTGTGTTTCCCTGGTGCTGACATTTAGCGTTTTCACCTGTGTTACACACCATTTCAGCAGATAATCAATAAGCAGTAACCCATGAAGTAAAGCCCACACAACAATCAAAAAACATTCACTTTTTGTCTTACCACATTACCACCAAACACACAAAAGCATTAAAGTGCACATTTATGCACCTTACAAATGAGTATTGAGATCACATGCTCATCTATGGTGTATATTATACTTTTTTCATTTACTGATCAAAATGCAATGAACCACATCTAAATTCCCATTGGCTAACATATTGGACAACACTGACCTAATCTTTACCTCCTAATTTATCTCATCTTTTCAATAATTTTCAGCTTTGGTGGTGTCCTGTTCTAAGGCCTTTACCTTAATTTCTCAATTTAGTAAAAAGACTGATACTTTATTAAATATTTCTCATCTAGGTCCTGTTCTCAGTGAGAAACAAAGTTCAATCATCAAACACTGCAGGATGTAAGAAAAAAGTACTTGCATTTATATAGCACCTTTCATGACCCCAGGACGTCCCAAAGTACTTCAGGTTTATCCAATCAAGTAAAGTCCCAACACTTAAACAGCCCACATAAATCAGACGGTCATTTAAATCAACCAAAAACACACGAACCATTTTCCATTTCAGTCAATTCTAGGATTGCTGCTTACACAATGTGGTAAGTGTTCAGTATATTCTGGCCAGAAACAGGTATTTACTTAGTAGTTTGCACGTCTTTAATATGCAGTTACCTTGGATTATTTAAATACCTCCAACTGATGTTAGGTTACACATTGCACTACTGAGCACTGACTGCAACAGAAAACATGTTCAATAAGTAAATAGCACTTTGTTAGATCCAGTTATCTTGTGTACTTAATGTGGAACTAATTATTTGAATAACATTTTTAACATAGTATTTGACATTTTTTAAGGTGCGGTTTAAATAAAACTAGTTAGAATGTACACATTCTTGTTATGTTTGTTTAATAATGATTTGCTTAAATCTTGTTCAATAGTAACAGCACTCCCCTTCAAACCATGCAAAGCACATTGCAGGCAAATTTCATTAGCATCGCATCACCTGCTCCAAGCGGTCAAGACTATTCTTGAAGTGTAGTTAATGTTGTAATAGGGAAGCATGGCAGACAATTTACCCACAACAAGATCCCACAAACAGAGATGACTAGATAAACTTCTTTCAGTAATGTTGCTTGAAGGATAAATATTAACCGGGACACCAGGAAGAACTCCTGGTTGCTCTTCATTGAAAAATGCTGTGGGAATCCATTATATTCATCTGAGTTTAACATTTCATCCATAATATGAGAAGAAATATTAGCTTCAATTGTGATGAAAATTAATATTGAAATGAATCTTACGGCACCCCAGCGGGTCGGATGGTGGCGTGGGGCCGGCGTAAAATTGAGCATGAGGCTTACCCGCCCCGCTTCCACCTCTGGTCACGTTTACGGCGTCAGGCGGGGGGTGGGAAACAGCCCACCTGCCTGAGGCCGATCAAGGCCCTTAACTGCCCACTTAATAGCCGCTTAAGGGCCCTTGCCCACCTCCACAGGTATTTTACCTGTGGCAAGCAAGCGTGCTGGGGACATGAAAGGCTGCCCAGTGATAGCTGCCGGCCTTTCCGTGCGCCGGGGGGTCATGGCAATCGGGCACAGGGTGCCCCCTCCCCAAACGACCACTCCAGCCTCACCAAGGAAGGACCAATCCCCCTGGTGAGACAACCCCTACTTACCTTCCATCCTGGATCCATGGCGTCGACTGGGCTGCAGTCCCAGCAGTGGCCACCACTTCCGGTGGCGCTGCTGGGACTAAGAGCTGCCGGCCCGCTGATTGCCACATCGGTGGCGAATTACCATTCGCCTAAGGTAAAATCCAGCCCATTGTAAACTGAATCCTCCCAAACACTGTGAATGGTGTAGGAGAAATGGATGTGTTGGCAAATAGCTAACTGAACATAACAATCTTTTTTAAGTGAAATAAAGTTGTCCCTGAACGGCACACAAAATAAAGCAAATCCTATTGCAATAGTCAATATTTTGAGATCACAAACTCCAAACTAAATTCATTCAGTATTTAATTTAATTTGATGCCACCTGCAGATTTCCGCAAATAATATCTCTAATTCCTAAGGCTCTTCGAACAGAATAAATTTGGCAATGGAAGTGTAGGTGGGTATTTGTCAGTAGTTAGTAAAATATGCTTACCTCCTAGCATGAAGTCTAACCTCTTCATGCAATAAGGTAATTTCTGCAGGGTAACACAAGTCTTTATTACTTTTGAACCATTCTAATTTCAATGTTGAACAAAAGCCAGCTAAACAAAATGGTGAATCCCAGTAAGACAGCTATTACCTAGTTAAATGCCTTATTATTGGCACATTTTTCAAAGTCTCCTGACATACATATATTCTGTTGTGCACTCATCTGAAACAAGATATAATAGTTTAGTACTGTAACCTTTCATTGATGTCAGATACTGAAGAGCTGACAGGAGGATTTACTAATCTGACAAGAAATCTCTTCAAAGAGGTTCTGACAAATGACTAGTGTGTACGACATTACCAGCCCTGCTATCTCTGCATCTTGTCCCCTGTACTGTGCTGTGATAGATTTTATATTGTGACCAGTCATACTTCTCACACAAGTAGAAATGACAATTTGCAGAACAAAATTGTTCACAGCCCAGTTGATGCAGAAACCTCTATTATGCCTGTTATATGCCAATGTACCGACTGGTATACCATATTAAGCACGAGCCTGCTTCATCATATACGACATGAAGGGGAAATGGGATCTTCCTCTTTTCAGATCATTGGAGGGCAAAAAATATAAAACAGTCGGGCCTAGTATCAATAATGCTTTGATGCTTGCTTAGCATAACTTACCTTTGGTGAGGTCATGCCAGCTTCTTTGAATATGTTAAATCTGCTGCTATCTTTGTACTCGATTTACCTTAACATGAAAGTTCTATTTTGCCCATTCACTGGTTTCATTGAAAGTTAGGGGCTGATTTTAGCCTGGCCAAGATGAACTCAATAGCTTTAACTCCCATGCTGCCACTGTTTTTAAAGGGCCTGCCAATTGGCGGTCGCAGCGCCCACCTGTTTCAGGCAGAAAGCCCTTTTAATATGTAAATTGGGATCCCATGTCGTACATAGCACCCCAATTGCCGTTGTACATCAGAACTGAGCAGAGGATGCACCATGTACTCTTTGACCAGTTTTACTCATGGCACAGCCAAAGGAGGCCCAAAAATGTATGCTTTCAATTTTTGTTTGAGGCCCGGGGAAGCAGAAGTAGGATGCTGACGCCACACAGTTGTAAAGTCATCAACCATTGCACGCCCCCACCACCTCATTCCCCACCAGTTTACCTTGAGGCCAGGCAGTAGCTGGGCTTCCCAGTATTGGACTGACACAAATCCGACAGGCTGCATAAGGATGCCTGTTTGGTGCCCACAGCACGCTGGTGCTATTTAAGTTGAGCCTGAGTTTTGAAACGGCTTCAGCCTCTTCATTTCCGGCATGGGCAGGCAGGCAGCACATTCCAACGGTTGGCTGTCCAAAAGTTAAAATCTCCCCAGCGGACTTGATTTCATAAGAACATAAGAAATAGGAGCAGGAGTAGGCCATTCAATCCCTCAAGCCTGCCCCGCTATTCAATAAGATCATGGCTGATCTGTCCCAGGCCTCAACTCCTCTTTCGGGCCTGCTCCACATAACCCTCGACTCCCTGAGATTTCAAAAATCTATCTGCCTCCTCCTGAAATACATTTAGTGACCCAGCCTCCACAACTCTCTAAGGTAGAGAATTCCAGAAATTCACCATCCTCTGAGAGAAGAAATTCCTTCGCATCTCAGTTTTAAATGTATGACCCCTGACTCTGTAACTATGTCCCCTAGTTTGAGATTCTCCCACCAGTGGAAACATATTTTCAACATCTACCCTGTCAAGCTCCCTTAAAATCTTAAATAATAATCTGCCTTTTTATTCTTCCTACCAAGTGGATGACCTCACACTTTCCTACATTGAACTCCATCTGCCAAGTTTTGCCCACTCACTTAACCTATCTATATCCCTTTGCAGATTCTTTATGTCCTCATCACAACATGCCTTCCCACCTATTTTTGTATCATCAGCAAATTTGGATACACTACACTCTGTCCCTTCCTCCAAGTCATTAATATAGACAGTAAATAGTTGAGGCCCTAGGACCGATCCTTGTGGCACCCGACTAGTTATGGCTTTCCAACCTGAAAAAGACCCATTGATCCCAACTCTCTGCCTTCTGTGTGTTAGCCAATCCTCAATCCATGCCAACACATTTCCCCCAATACCCTGAGCACTTATTTTGTGTAATAACCTTTTATGTGGCACCTTATCGAAAACCTTCTGAAAATCCAAATACACTACATCTACTGGTTCCCCTTTATCCACTCTGCTTGTTATATCCTCAAAGAACTCTAACAAATTTGTCAAACATGATTTCCCTTTCATAAAACTATGTGGATTCTGTTTGATTGCATTATGTTTTTCCAAATGTCCTGCTATTTCTTCCTTAATAATGGACTCTAGCATTTTCCAAATGACAGATGTTCAGCTAACTGGTCTATAGTTTCCTGCTTTCTGTCTCCCTCCTTTCTTTAATAGGGGTGTCACATTAGCGGTTTTCCAATCCGCTGGTACCCTTCCGGAATCCAGTGAGTTTTGGTATATTACAACCAATGCCTCCACTATCTCTGCAGCCACTTCTTTTCACTCTCCTTTCATCCATGTAAATAATGGGTTATTGTGACATGCACACATTCGGACGAGAGACAACTTTTTTTTTTGTTCATAGGATGTGGGCATTGCTGGCTAGGTCAGCAATTATTGCCTATCCCTAATTGCCCTTGAACTGTGACTGGCTTACTGGGTCATTTAAGAGTCAACCAACTTTGCTATGGGTCTGGAGTCACATGTGGGCCAGAGCAGGTAAGGAGGACAGATTTCCTTCCTTCCTTCCTCTAGTCCAGTGACATTACCACTATGCCACCAGCTCCCCTATCGTGATGTCAGTCTCAACGGGGTTTGCTGAATGCTAGGGCTCAGCGGTGATATTCACTTCTTTAATATTTTACTTGCAGCCTTGGTAGTTTTCACAGCCGATTCCTTCTTAGGAACTGACTTGATCCTACCTACAGTCACAGTTAGTCTCATGTCACGGACAGCAAAACCTCCTGTAAAAGAAGCTCAATAATTTCCATCTTTGCTGTCTGTGGCACATTATGAGTATATCCTGGCAGGACAAAATCACAAATGTGGCAGACCTCCCAAAGGCAGCGCTCACAAGTGTGTTGGCAGTAATCAAACAGAGGCAGCTTCAGTGGGTCGGACACGTCCACAGGATGGAAGACGGTTGCATACCCAAGGACCTTCTGTATGGTGCGGTAGCCGGAGCCGGATGACCAGTAGGGCGTCCAAAGTTCAGGGATGCTTGCAAGCCTGACATGAAGGCCGTAAATTTTGACTATTGCACCTAGGAGTCACTAACTGACAAAAGAGGGAAATGGCGACACATTCTGTAGGCTGGTGTGCACTACCACGATGAGCAGTGGCTACAGCAGCTTAGCAACAGGCGCCAATGCCAAAAACAACACCTTACACCGACACCTGGTAGCTTCATGTGCAGCACTTGTGGCAGAATCTGCCTCTCCAGGATTGGCCTTCACAGCCATCAGCAAAGGTGAACCAAGAGAAGACACCCCACATAGATGGATTGTTTGCTGCGTGTCTATCATCTTTCATAGATGGAAGGATGCCAAGCAACCTACCAACACGTCCTGGTAGCTGTTAGTTGCCCATGTTTCACAGCCATACAGTAAAGTACTGAGAACACAAGCCTTATAAACCATCAGCTTGGTCCTAAAGGTCAGTTTGGTGTTATCCCATGCACATTTCATGAGTTAGCCAACGGTGGCAGCTGCTTTCCCTAAGAGTGTATCAAGCTGTACATCAAGGGACGATTGTCTGTCACTGTGGACCCAAGGTAGCAGAATTTGCTAATCACTTCCAGTGGGGTGTTATTTAGTGTGATCAGGGGCAGAGATGCAACACCTTGTCCCATGATCACGGCTTTCTTGTTGATATAGTCAAGGAGAACAAGTTACAGGCATGAGAGAGACAGTCCATAACTTTGTAGCTGAATTTCCATGTGAGCAGCTAACACAGCATCAGCATTGTAGAGGAGTTCTCTGAACGGGACGTGATGTGTTTTTGTCTTTGCTTTCAGCCTTGATAGATTGTAGAGCTTGCCATCTGACCTGGTGTGCAAGTAGACTCCTTCCATATCTGCAGGGAAGGTGAAGATCAGGAGCATGGAGAAGAAGATACCAAACAGAGTGGGGGCTAGGACATAACCCTGTTTCACTTCAGTCTTCCTCCCAAACTGTCGCAAATGGAGCCATCAAACTGTACAGTGCAGTGCATGTGGTCATGGAAGGAGCAGATGAGAGTGAGGAGCTGCGGTGGACAGCCAATTTTACCCAAAATCTTGTAGAGCCCTGCTCTGCTGACCGTGTCGAATGCCTAAGTGAGATCTACAAAAGTAAGGTAAAGGTCTTAAAAAGGTCATTCTCTCTTAAAATTAAAGAAAGAGATTCAAGTGATTAAGAAGCAAAGTGATGTCAATTGTGGTCTTTTTCCTTAAGTAAAAGAACAGAATAAGGCATCCTTGAAGTTGTGTAAGGATCCATAAATGCATTCTTCAACTTTGAAACAAATTTGCTTTACTAAAGCTTCTTTTGTTTTTCCTTATTTTCCCTACAACAATGTGTATACTTCAACAGTATTGCAAAGTGCTTTTGAAGTTCCTGAGGTCATGAAAAGTGCTATATAAATGAGAGTTCTTTTTTTCTTGGACAAGATTTGTATCAACAAATCACCAGGAATTCTGTGTGAGCTTGGCAATGGAGTTTAGTTTGGTGCTCATCCTGATACTTAAAACCCTTCAAAGATTCCGCCAATCTTTCAAAAGCAAGATTATTAAAAAGGGAATCTGGACTTGCTACAATAGCAACCTACCAACCAACCGCTAACCTATGGCCCTAGCTCACCTACAATGCACTGTGATGAAGGAAAGTCAGGAGAAGGAAACAACTGGCTGCATCAGCCTAAAGAAACGTACATTCAATTATCCCTTGGTTCAGACCGTCAAATCATTGAACTGGAAGATGTAAGACAGTGTTGTCTCAGTAGGCGGTGGAAGCTTTTGTGCAGAGCAGTGTCAGATGGTCTTTAGCAAGGGTTCTCAACTGGGGAGGGGGGTGGGATTGTCAGTGAGGGGAGAAGGTTTCAAGGGATCTGCCAATGTGCAGGCAAAAGTAATACTTTCATTTTCCCTTATGAAATATGGTGGCACCCATTCTCAAATCAACACAACCCCTCCATGCGCCTGCAGTATAGTGAGGTCACCGGAAAGTGGGCGGCGACTGGAACCTATCAAACAGCAACAGGATGTTTGAAAAAGGAGAGTTATTATATAGGAGCCGTGGAGGTGAAGGATGCACCTGAAGACAGACAGTGGCATGTGGGGATAGTCCGAGCAACTCACCTGGAGGCAGTAGACTGTGATTTCTAGGTAAGTCCCGACTCCCTCTGTGGGGGAGGGTGGTATGGGGGGGCGGGAAGTTGGGTGATGTTGATAGTTAACCAGGCGGGTTGCACCCCAGCCCTCCCTCTCCTCCTTCCGCCCACACTCTCCCTATAGATCCAACCTCTTCCACAGGGTCTGCCTTCCCCTATCCAGAGTCCGGATATGCTGGGGTCACTATTGAATCATCTGCAGGTGGCCACTCCAATAACCCATGAGGCAGGAGGATGGGCCAGGAACTCACTGTGCAGTGTCTTCCTAGAACTGGGAATGAGTGGGTGCAAGTTCACAAAATGACTATCAAAGCATTCCCTTTATAGGGAGTTTAAAAAGAAAATTACTGCATCTGTACACATACTGGAAAACAGCAGATCAGTCAACATCTACAGGAAGAGCAGGCAACAATTCTTCAGGAGAAGTTGGAGTATCTTTGTTCACCCAGCTGGGCTATCTGATGACGTGTTCACCCATTTAAGGCTGGGGTGTGATGCTTTACTCACAATTTGAGTAAGGGCTGGCATGTTTTAATATATATTTTGATCCTTGGGATGTGGGCAAGGCTGGCATTTATGCCTATCCCTCATTGATACATGTTTATTACAAGCTGAAAGTACAGAATATAACACATTCTCGGGTTGCATAGTACATTCTCTTGTTACGTATGGTGTAACAGAGCTATTTCAATGGGAGCAAGATAAATTTCATAGAGTCATAGAGTTATATAGCTCAGAAACAGGCCCTTCAACTCATCGTATCCATGCCGGCCATCAAGCACCTATCTATTCCAATCCAATTTTCCAGCACTTGGCCCATAGTTTGTATTCTATGGTGTTTCAAGTGCTCATCTAAATACTTCTAAAATGTTGTGAGGGTTCTTGCCTCTAGCACCCCTTCAGGCAGTGTGTTCCAGATTCCAACCACCCTCTGGGTGAAAAATGTTTTCCTCAAGTCCTCTCTAAACCTCCTGCCCCTTACCTTAAAATTATGCCCCCTGGTTGTTGACACCTCCGCTAAGGGAAAAGGTTTCTTCCTATCTGTGCTCCCCATAATTTTGCATACCTCAATCAGGTTCCCCCTCAGCCTTCTCTGCTCTAAGAAAAACAATCCTAGCCTCTGCAGTCTCTCTTCATAGCTGAAATGCTCCAGCCCACGCAACATCCTGGTGAATCTCCTCTGCACCCTTTCCAATGCAATCATATCCTTCCTATAGTGTAGCGAACAGAACTATACACAGTACTCCAGCTATGGCCTAACTAGCATTTTATACAGCTCCGTCATAACCTCCCTGCTCTTATATTCTATGCCTCAGCTAATAAAGGTAAGTATCCCATATGCCTTCCTAACCACCTTATCTACCTGTACTGCTGCCTTCAGTGATCTATGGACAAGTACACCAAGGTCCCTCTGACCCTCTGTACTTCCTAGGGTCCTACCATCCATTGTATATTCCCTTGTCTTGTTAGTCCTCCCAAAATGCATCACCTCACAATTCTCAGGATTAGATTCCATTTGCCACTGCTCCGCCCATCTTACCAGCCCATCTATATCGTCCTGTCATCTAAGGCTTTCCTTCTCGCTATTTATGACACCAACAATTTTCATGTCATCAGCAAACTTACTGATTATACCTCCTATATTCAAGTCTAAATCATTAATTTACACTATAAACAGCAAGGATCCCAGCACTGATCCCTGCAATACACCACTGGTCACAAGCTTCCAATCGCAAAAACAACCCTCAACCATCACCCTCTGCCTCCTGCCACTAAGCCAATTTCGGATCCAATTTGCCAAATTGCCCTGAATCCCATGGGCTCTTACCTTCTCAACCAATCTCCCATGCGGGACCTTATCAAAAGCTTTACTGGAGTCCATGTGTCAAAGCCATGCTCACTATCCTTGATTAATCCCTGCCTCTCCAAGTGGAGATTAATTCTGTCCCTCAGAATTTTTTCCAATAGTTTCCCAACCACTGATGTTAGACTCACTGGCCTGTAATTACCTGGTTTATCCCTGCTATCCTTCTTGAATAATGGTACAAGAACAAGAATAATTGTTGTAAGCTTACACAATAAATACCAGATATGGATTCATTTTTAATTTGTCAATCAACTTCAAAACAACAAAACCCACAGAGCAATGATACAGAACTTCCTTCATCAAGTTCAATTGTAAGGGCTGAAGAACACCGAGGAGGTGAAAGTATGAGCAAAAAACATAAAGCCACCATTCACACTGCAAAATTAAGGAAATGTGAATTCAGCTCCTTCAATTTCAGTTTTATTTCGCAAGTGGAGAAGTACTTCAACTGCAGAGTGTATTTTATGCACAAGTACTCGATAATTAATTTTTGAAACCCTCCAAATTACAGGCAGTTAATTACTAAGCATAGTGTATATAAGAACAAGCATCTACCCTGTCAGTGTTTGTTGTAATTGTACAACTAATTTTAGAGAGAAATAAAACTTGTGTCACATAAGAACAGAAGAGCATAAGAAATTTGGAGCAGGAGTAAGCCATTCAGCCCCTCGAGCCTGCTCCGCCATTCAATAAGATCATTGCTGCTCTGATCGTGGCCTCAACTCCACTTTCCTGTCTGCCCCCCATAACCCTTTACTCACTTGTCGATCAAAAATCTGTCTAATTCAGCCTTGGATGTGTTCAATGACCCAGTCTCCACTGCTGTCTGGGAAAGAGAATTCCAAAGATTAACAATCCTCTGAGAGAAGAAATTCTTCCTCATTGCCCTTAAATGGAAGACTGCTTATTTTGAAACTGTGCCCTTGACTTCTAGATTCCCCCACAGAGGAAACATCCTCTCAGCATCTACCCTGTCAAGCCCCCTTAAAATCTTAAATATTTCAATCAGATCATCACTCATTCTTCTAAACTCTAATGAGTATAGGCCCGACCTGGTCAACCTTCCCTCAGAAGACAACCCCTTCATCCCAGCAGCTATCTCTTCAAGGGATATGTTGTCTCACAGGAGGCCAAGTGGAATTTTCTAACATAGGAGGAGGGCCTCAGAAGCAAAAACGTTTAGAAGCCCTGGTCTAGGAAATTCCCTTCTCCCCAATATTGCTTTAAAATGCACCTCTCTAGGGGAATGAGTGTCACTGTTATGACCAGGTGAGAAAGAGGTCTAGGGTTCCCTTTCAGCCTTCACCTGGTCTTACCATAACAGGATTTTATTTTTAAACGCACCATGTTTTAGCTCCCCCTTGGTGAATCCTTGTTCACCATTTTCCAATTATAAGGCAAAGAAACCAGCACAAACTGGTTTTCTTAGGTTTAAGGAAGAAAAGTTGAAATTTATTAAACTTGAACTTAAACTCTAATTCGGTTGGCGCCTACCGATACATGGCGCGCCCATGCTAGCATGCATTTGCGATACGCACATGCAAATAGAGACAGAAAAGGGCAAAAGAAAAATAAATTGGTAAGTTTAAGGCAATATCTGAAGAGTTTTTGTTACCGTTCTTCAAGCTCACTGTAGAATCCTTGATTGTAGGTAGATCTTGCTTTTCGTTGGGGCCCAGTATTCTTCTTAAACCTTGTTTGCAGTAGGAGACTTTTCTCTCTGGGGGTTTATGTGTCTTCAATAGATTCAGAGGCTTGTGAGAAAGAGATGGGAGCAGACAGGAGAGATCTTGTCAGTCCAGGAGCAAACAGACACTCTCCGTTCAAACTGTTTGCACAATTCAGAAAATGCCAGGTTGCCAAGCTGGTTCGTCATGTGACTAACTGGTCTGACCACATCTTGAATTGTATCACCTCTGTCTCACTTCTTGTGTCCTGGAGTTCCCACATGGAACAGGATGCACACCCCACGGGTCCGAGCTGCCCTGCCATGCCTCTATTTAATAGACTATTAAACTTACTACTTAAATTTAAAAAACTCACCAATCAGCTGCTTTTCCTGTGCTGACGTCACTTTATTTTATCAGGAGGTGAACAAAAATGTTTTAACTTAACTCTTATTGTCTAATATCCTTAGATTCTAATTTATTGAAAAATTCCGAATTCAGTGATGTTCCTATCCCCTATAATTTAATTCTTAACTTTATCCCCAGATCTGATTGATTAATTGAGCACATTTTAATTCTATGATAAATTATAAAATTGTCTTTAGTTTTTAGACTAATGAATCGATCAAGTCTTATTTTATAGTTGATTAGTTTAGATTAAATTAAAAGCTTTCTGTTATACTCACCCTAGTCTTCTATCTGTTTCCCACTCTCTCTGTTGATTGTCATTCTGATGTCACTTTCTTGGTTTCTCCTGTGTTTGGTTTGGTTTCCTCTCCTTTAACTCCGCGCTCCGATCTCTTAACATGTTTTTTTTTAATCTTAGCTCTGCTCCTGCTCCTTTTTTTCCGCCCTCCGATTTCTTGGCATGCTGTTTGAATCTCTGCTCTTTCTCCTTTATCTCCTGGCTTCGAACTCTTGGTGTGCTTTTTCTTCTTCAAAATAGTGTCATGTGATCTTTTACATCCACCAGAGAGGGTGGAGGGAGGCTTCATTTAACATTTATATTTAATGTAATATGCTCCTTATTATAAGCATTATCTCAAGAAAGTCCATCATGTTTGCTTCCAGCAGTGTGACTTTTGGTTGATTTGTTTCAGAGCATCTGCTACATTCAGAATGTGGCCTTGAACATTCAGAGCTTCTATTTTGCTGGTGAAAGCACTTTGCTGTGCTGATCCAGTAATAGGTGGGAGTAGAGCATGTGTCCCTCCAACCTTGCTGTTTCATTTGGAATTGGTCTCAACTTTACTGCCCAAAGAGTGAACTCAAGTAGAAAAGAGCTGTGTGTTTGGGGGAATGGCATGTGCAGGGGTTTGCTTAGCTTTATACTGTCAAATACATAGGATCTTCCCCACAAACACTATTCTTTGTTCCCTTTTTCAGCAATTGTGTAGAACAGAAATAGACAGGCGAAGAACGAGTAGCAGCAGTGTCAATTCAGCATTGCACATTTGCATGTGAAGTCAGTGTCTATCCAGAGCACCAACATGTTTGCAAATTCTAAAAATACTTTCCTCATTAACCAGCTATCAAGTGGCACATAATCAATCTAGAAAGGGATTGTTTCCTTTTGGCAATTTTCTTTCCCATTCGAGCCAACTCAGAAGAAACTCACTCTTGGCTCGAGTTATGAATATGGCTTGAACTTGGGTCTTAAGCATCTGATTATCCTTTGACCTCTTTTAGAGCAAAGAACAAATACCAGGGGTGGAGTGTAAATTCATTTCATTTTCAATTTATTTCTGTGCCTGATGTGCCCAGTCACAAAATCAGTATGCATCATTATAAAAATGGAAATTTGTCATAGGGACAGGCATGCAAACAAATTAATCTGATTATCTTTATTGAAGAAATAATTTCAAGTAGACATTCAGTTGGTACTCCATTCATTCATCTTACTTTCTGTTGCCAAGTTTAGAATGGTTGTGTTCACCAATTTTATATGGCTCACACAAGAATACAAAGTTATCCTTTCCTGGGGGTATAGTGCCGCAGTGCCCTTTGCTGCTTTACACCAGTGTAAGTGGGTTCCAACATAGTCCTAACATGTGACAGATAAGTAACCCTAATTGAAGCAAGTCTTCAGTTCTGGTGGACATGGATCATCAACTAAATACTATCATAAAACTTAGGAACAATTCTATAAAATAAGTCCATATGGTGGTACAAGTTTATGGGCAAATTGTTTTTCTAATGATAATAATGAAATATATTTTTTGTGTTTCATTCCATGGTAAGGGCAATCAATGGTGGGGAACAGAAACCTTCTGGAATGAGGTTATCAAGGACTCGTACGCAAGGTAAAAGATTTACTCTACATTAGTAATATGCCTTAATCTAAATCTCAGCACCCCAACTACACCAGTGAGAATTTGACCATTTTTCACTTTAGTCTTGTTTGTGGTCTCTCTGAGTGGAACTGCCAAGTTAGTATCAATCAGTTGTTTTTATCATAGGCACCTTTGTGCAATCATTGTGCACTCATCAGGAATTGGATCAAACTTACTCAAATTCATTTTACTTAAGATGCTTAAAGCCAACAGAAATATTTACATCATTTTAGTATGAGCTAGATTTGAATACTGGTGACAGATGTGAAGGCAGACTCATTGTGCACAAACCAATGGTGACTGGCATGCTCGGCCCCCACCGGCCAAAAATGAGGCACATTAATTTTGTCATGAACATTGATTTTAAACTGTGACTGGAGTAAAGAAAGGACTTGTTAAACAGATCAGCCGTGGCTGGAAAAGATATTTGCATATTAACAGACGGTGATTGGAAGGACAAAGGACCATTCCCTGACACATTCACCCAGAATGGACCTTGATCACCAGGTATTGTGTGTAAAAGACAGATCACATGTGCAGTTAGTGTTGTCCGGGTTTTGGAGCTTGAGCAGCAACTGGCATCACTCCTATTCACCCGTGAGGCTGAGAGTTTCATGGATAGCATCTTTTTAGGACCCCTGCTTTTCTTTATATTGTTATGATCACCTGATTCATGGTTTGTATTAATTTTCCAGAGGTAACTTTTAATTTGGGAATTGAATTTTTTTAATGTAAGACAAATAAAAGAAGCTGGCAAACAAACCTAGGGTCATTACAAATCAACGAGTGGCCCACATTTGTTTAGTATGGTCATAATGGGAAGTGTGTAGATCCTACACAATGGGAACCTCTCTGAACTTCTTAATGAAAACAGTGTGGCTGCTGCTGCCTCAGTTAGGGGTTTAAATTATTCAAATGATTTCCCAGAACAAAGAGAAGATTTGGAGTTTGAAATAATTAATTTAAATTGCTATCTGGGACATCCCACATGTATCACAATGCTATGGAGATCGATGATGCAGGGGCTCCTTTGTGGGTTTTTGATCTGGTATTCTTGCTGACAGTCAGTCAGTTGGCTTTTGGACAAGCAGTTGGCTTTTGGAAGTCAGTTGGACTCAGGAGCAAAGAGGCCATCGGGAACCAGGGGTGTTTCTGTTTTGAGTAAGGCCCATGCTGAAGCTGGGAAGTCCAAATCTGGGAGATCTGATACCTCAGAAGACAGCTAAGGAATTAAGGAAATTGAAGTGAATTCCTAAGAGCTGTAGTACACTTTGGATTAGTCCCAGGAGAAGTGAACAAACCACCAAGATCCTGTAATGTATAGGGGAATTTTCGGGGTAGAAGTAATAGTCAAATAGGAGTGTTCTGTTGAGATTTAGAGTTTGAAGTTTACGCCTTTATCTTCTGTTAAGATTTTAAGTTTAACTTATAAGTGTTTTCAAATTACAGTAAGTTAGTAGTGTTTTGCTTTATTTAACTCTTTTACAGTAAAGCTTTTTGTTTAAAACATGAAATCTTGTGGCATAATTCTTCAGTCAGAACTGGGAATTCAACTTTCTATTTTTAAAAGTTAACAGTCCCTAATGGGATCATAACAATATATATATTAATGACCTAGACTTGGGTGTAAAGGGCACAATTTCAAAATATTTGGATGACACAAAACTTGGAAGTTTTGTGAACTGTGAGGAGGATAGTGATAAACTGCAAGAGGACATAGACAGGCTGGTGAAATGGGCAGACATATGGCAGATGAAATGTAATGCTGAAAAGTGTGAAGTGATTCATTTTGGTAGGGAAAACGAGGAGAGGCAATATAAATTATAGAGTACAATTCTAAAGGGGATGCAGGAGCAGAGGGGGCATATGTGCACAAATCATTGAAGGTTCCAGAGCAGGTTGAGAAAGTGGTTAATAAAGCAAACAGGATCCCGGGCTTTATAAATAGGGGAACAGAGGTACAAGAACAAAGAAGTTATGATAAACCTTTATAAAACATTGGTTCAGCCTCGAATGGAGTATTGTGACTTCTGGGAGCTACACTTCAGGAAGGATGTTCAGGCATTAGAGAAGGTGCAGAAAAGATTCACAAAAATCGTTCCAGGGATGAGGAAATTCAGTTATGTTAGTAGGTTGGAGAAGCTGGACCTACTCTCCTTGGAGAAGAGAAGATTAAGAGGAGATTTGCTAGAGGAGTCCAAAATCATGAGGGTCTAGACAGAGTAGATAGGGAGAAATTGTTCCCATTGGTGGAAGGATCCAGAACCAGAGGCCATCAATTTAAGGTGATTGGCAAAAGAAGCAAAGACAACATGGAGAAAAACTTTTTTATGCAGTGAGTGTTTAGGATCTGGAAAGCATTGTCTGATATTGTGGTGGAGGCAGATTCAATCAAGGCCTTCAAAAGAGAATTGGATAATTATCTGAAGAGAAAAATAATAGTGGGGCTACAAGGAAAAGGCATGATGGCCGAATGGCCTCTTTCTGTCATGTCACCATGCTATGATTCTAAGAACAGGGAAGTTCTCCCCAGTGTCCTTAACCAACATCTCTAAAAATAACAGATTTTCACATTGCTGGTGGTGAGAGTTTGCTGTGTGCAAATTGGCTACTGTGTTTTGTACATTACAACAGTGACTACAATTCAGAAGTATTTCATTGGCAGTAAAGCCCTGTGGGATGTCCTGTAGTCATGAAATCCATTATATAAATGCAGGTTCTTTCTTTTCTTAATTACATCAAAAGAATGCAAGCAGACCTTCAAAATCTACAAGTACTCTATATTTAAATGAGTATCACAATATGCATGATAATATTTCCCTCCGGTTGGAGTCTGGAAACCTGCACTGAGTTATGAACTTGCACTTTCAATCAGACCCTCTGCTCCCGAAAGATATGCATTAATATATTTTGTTGTAAGCCAGAAAAGTGGATTAAAATTTAGAAAGAGATGACAGCTCCAAGGTAAAGAACCATTTTTGAACATGACAAAGATTGAGAAAGGCACAGTCATAGAAAGAACCGTGGACAAGAACGCTCAAAAAGGTCAGTTTAGCATCATATACCAACTGGATATTGATAGCATGAAACCATTTCTTATTTTAAGAACAGCATCATACAGGGAAAGTACAACGGCATTGTTGACAGTGCTCAGGTTGTTGAGTAATACAGCAACACTAAAGAACTCCCATTTCATCTGCAGTTGCTGCATTAGGTTCAAAGGAAAGTGGATAGAGTATTGCTTTCTTTTTACCAAAACAGCAGCTTCCTGAGAAACCTGCACTTGCCAGCTAAATCATTTCTACAGCATCTCCATCAGGCTTCTGGAATGTGCTGGTGCCTGCTATACAAACCTTGTGGTCAATAAGACATTTGGCATTACCTTAACAAATGCTTCCTGATTTAATTTGTCTTATTTCCTTCAACCTTTGTAAATTCCTTTCTCAATTTCTCAATTAATGAAAAAAAAGCTTTGCAAGCACAATTGAATGTCTGGGTGCTTAACACATGAAATACTTTTCCTCTTATTTTAAAGTGTTTTTTCCCCAAAAATATACTGTTACCATCCCCATGGAGATCACAAATTAAAGAATCCAATCCACCAATCAATCTCAATTTTAAAAAAACAAATAGACAAGATTTCACTTTTATAAATTTTTCTTTAACACTCAAAACAAAAACCAACATTAATAAAGCATGAACGAAAAGTTAAATCACGTTTGATATTATATAGATACATGATATATCTATATATAAATACATATATATATGTATATAGCTTAAATATTTTTCATTAATTATCAGAGGCAACAAAGATAGATCTCACAGCTCTTCTGGCAGTCCTCCCAGCAAAGATGGCACCAGTTACAGCTATAAAGTCCAACAGATGTCAGAACTCTAATATGATTGAATTTTATATTCAGTTTGAGGGAGAGAAGAGTGGGTCCAGGACTAGTATTTAAAACTTAAATAAGGGCAATTATGAGGGCATGAAAGCAGAGCTAGCTAAAGTGAACTGGCAAATTAGATTAAGGGATAGGTCAATAGAGATGCAGTGGCAGACATTTAAGGGGATATTTCAGAATACACAGAATTGATACATTTCAACGAGAAAGAAAAATTCCAAGGGTGGGACCCGTCATTCGTGGTTAACTAAAACAGTTAAAGATACTATCAAACTTAAAGAAAAAGCCTATAATTGTGCAAAGACGGGAGGCAGGTCAGAAGATCGGACATAATATAAAAAAACAGCAAAGAATGACTAAAAGATTGCTAAGGAAAGTGAAATTAGAGTACGAGAGAAAGCTAGCTGGAAATATAGACAGATAGTAAGAGTTTCTATTGATATTTTAAAAAGAAAGGAGTTAACAAAGTGAGCGTTGGTCCTATAGAAAGTGAGTCTGGGGAATTAATAATGGATAATAAGGAGATGGCAGATGAATTGAACAGGTATTTTGCATCGGTCTTCACTATTTAGGATACAAGTAACATCCCAGTATTAGCTGTAAGACAGGAAATGGAAGGGAGGGAGGAACTCAAGAAAATTACAATAACCAGGGAAGAGGTACTGAACAAGTTGTTGGAGCTGCGGGCTGACAAGTCCCCGGGTCCTGATGGACTTCATCCCAGGGTGTTAAAAGAAGTGGCTAGTGAGATAGTTGATGTGCTAGTTTTACTTTTCCAAAATTCCCTAGATTCGGGGAAGGTTCCGTTAGATTGGATAATAGTAAATGTAACTCCTTTATTCAAAAAGGGAGGGAGACAGAAAGAAGGAAACTACAGGCCAGCTAGCTTAACATCTGTCTTAGGGAAAATGTTAGAAGCTATTATTAAAGACGTTATAGTAGGGCATTTAGAAAAATTCAAGGTAATCAGGCAGAGTCAACATGTTTTTGTGAAAGGGAAATCAAGTTTAACCAATTTATTGGAGTTCTTTGAGGGAGTTACATGTGTTGTGGATAAAGGGGTGGATGTATTGGTGTAGGGGGTAACATATTGGCATGGATAGAAGATTGGCTAGCTAACAGGAAACAGAGAGTAGGCATAAATGGGTCATTTTCTGGTTGACAAGATGTAACGAGTGTTGTGCCACAGGGATCTGTGCTGGGGCCACAACTTTTTACAATTTATATAAATGACTTAGATGAAGGGACCGAAGGTATGATTGCTAAATTTGCTGATGACACAAAGATAGGTAGGAAAGTAAGTTGTGACGAGGACATAAGGGAGTTACAAAGGGCTAGAGATAGGTTAAGTGAGTAAGCATAGACTTTGCAAATGGAGTATAATGTGGGAAAGTGGGAAATTGTCCACTTTGGCAGGAAGATTAAAAAAAGAAGCATATTATCTAAATAGTGAGAGTTTGCAGAGCTCTGAGATGCAGAGGGATCTGGGTGTCCTAGTGCATGAATATCAAAAGGTTAGTATGCAGGTACAGCCCATAATTAGGAAAGCTAATAGAACGTTATCGTTTATCGTGAGGGGAATGGAATACAAAAGTAGGGAGGTTCTGCTTCAGCTATACAGGGCATTGGTGAGACCACATCTGGAGTACTGTGTACAGTACTGGTCTCCTTATTTAAGGAATGATGTAAATGCGTTGGAGGCAGTTCAGAGAAGGTTTAGTAGGCTAATACCTGGAATGAGCGGGCTGTCTTACAAGGAAAGATTGGACAGGCTAGGCTTGTATCCATTGGAATTTGGAAGAGTAAGAGGTGACTTGATTGAAACATATAAGATCCTGAGGATGGATGGGGAAAGGATGTTTCCACTTGTAGGAGAATCTAGAATTAGGGGTCACTGTTTAAAAATAAGGGGTCACCCATTTAAGACTGTGATGAGGAGAAATTTTTTCTTTCAGAGGGTCGTGAGTCTTTGGAATTCTCTTCCTCAAAAGGCGGTGGAAGCAGAGTCTTTAAATATTTTTAAGGCAGAGGTAGATAGATTCTTGATAAGCAAGGTGGTGGAAGGTTATTGGGAGTAGGTGGAAATGTGGAGTAATCAGTTCAGCCATGAACTTATTGAATGGCGGAGCAGGCTCGAGGGGCCGGGTGGCCTACTCCTGCTCCTAATTCGTATGTTCTTATGTTCTTCAGGTAAATCTCCAGATCCCGTCTTTCAAGATGCAGATACAGATGTGATGCCTTCCTGTCGATAGCGAGCATTGAAGTCTTTCCTTCAACGTTTCGGTCTTGTCACTTCTCAAACATCCTCAGTCCTGCTCACGACAGTCTTGATGGTGTGATTCCATGAGTAACTCGTTAAGGCACCAAAAACAGCTGCATGAAATTAGTATTTTTCAAGGGCCAACTCAGAAAAACAGGTCGCAATCATAGCCTCTTGTCTTGTTTTTAAGACTATACCTTGCTGTTTTCTTCAACACTGCAGTCTGTAATCTTGTAAACTGAAACCTGAGCTGCAGTCACATGTCTCTAGTCACACCTCAATCATATGACTATTTGTTTTAATTGATCCTAACCAGTTCTGTCTTCCACAGAACTCTGAAGCTTTCAGTTTCCTTTTCCAGTAAATGACTGCCTCAGAATAAAATGTAAGCTTTGCATCCAAAGTCAGTGTGCCTAGCTGTACATTCAACAGTTCAGTTGTTCAGATAGCAGTCTGCACATGCGGACTCCATCATAATACTTTATCAAATTTGTAGAAATACATTACATAACAGTTCAAATTGTACATTTATATTTCATGTCAACTATTCTCTGGCGCATACAACCCAAGGGTTTTACACGGTTTCCAGTCCCTTAGTATATTATGGAGGGCCTTTCCTCACACAGTGGCCTTTCCTCATTGAGCATTTGCAGCGGCTTCCCAAGCTCTAGTGTGTTCCACGGCACATAGTCCTGGACTTTGGAATGTGCCAGTCTGCAACACTTGGTTGGCGACAGCTAGTTGTATTGGAAGACCAGCAAGTTGCGGGCAGATCAAAGTGTATCTTTCACCAAGTTGATGGTCATCCAGCAGCAGTTGATGTTTATCTCAGTGTGCATCCCTGGGAACAGCCCATGCGGTATTGCGTCCTGCATTAAAGAGCTGCTCGGAATGAAACTTGACAAGAACCACTGCATCTCTTTTCAGACCTGCTTCGCAAAGGCACATCCCAGCAGGAGGTGGGTGACAGTCTCTTCCCCACCACAGCTGCCTCGAGGGCACTGTGTGGAGGTGGTGAGACTCCGGGCTTGTAGAAAGATTCTGACAGGGAGGGCCCTTCTGACCACTTGCCAAAATACGTCTTGGTGTTTTCTTGAAAATTCTGGCAATAAGGCATTCTGCCAAATAGTTCAAGATTCTGCTCAGGGAACCATCCGACAGGGTCAACCATCTCCTTTTCCCACAGGGCCTCAAAAATGTTACGTGCGGACCACTGCCCGATGGACTTGTGGTCAAAGGTGTTTTTCTGTCGAAACTTTTCCATGGGAAAAGGAGGGACAGGTGGCACGGCACGGTCCAACTGAATGAAGCGTTCTGCGGCAGCGTGGTCAGACCCATCCTTCGTAACACCGGGGACAGATAGAACCTCAGCACTTAGTGACGCTTGGTGTTTGTGTATCGAGAGTCTACGCACAGCTTGATGCAGCCACATACAAAGGTGGCCATCAGGATGAGGGCAATATTGGGTACATTTTCCCCCCTTTATCTAGAGGTTTGTACATCCTGTCTGTACGGACATGGCCATTTTCAATTTCCAGATATAGCGGAAGATGGCTCGGGTGACCGGCATGGTGAATGGGTCTGAGCTATGCCACACACAGAACATCAGGAGTACCAGGTTCTTACCCACAATGAAGAGAGAGCTATATGCTCCTTCCAGTTTTTGGCACGTGCCCTTGCCTCTCCAAACCATATCCCCTGCACCTTCAGGTCGTCTGACCGGACAGTAAAGGAGACGAAGGATCCATCGGCTCAGTTCCCAAAGAACATAGCCTCGCTTTTGCCGCAATTTACTCTGGCTCCCGAGGCCAGCTTGAACTGATCGCAGATGCTGATCAGTCTGCAAACTGACAGTGAATCCCAGCAGAAGACAACAACGTCATCCATGTACAGGAAGGCTTTGACCTGAGTGCCTCCGCTGCCTGGGATTGTCACCCTCTTATGCTTGCATCCTTCCTGATGGACTCAGCAAAAGGTTCGATACAGCAAACGATCAAGGCAGGGGAGAGAGGACAGTCCTACCTGACTCCAAATTTGATAGGTAAACTTTCCGATTCACTTCCATTGATTGAAACTGCGCTACTGATGTTTGTGAAGAACAGCTGAATCTAATTGCAGATTCCCTCCCCAAACCTCATTTTGGAGAGTATGTCCATCATGTAGGTGTACGATATTCTGTCAAAGGCCTTCTCCTGGTCCAAGCGGATGAGGCAGGTATCAACCCCCCATCCTGCAGATAGGCGAGCGTACCCCTGAGTAGCGTGAGGCTATCAGAGATCTTCCTGCCGGGTACTGTGTTGGTCTGATTGGAGTGAATCACCGACTTCAGAGCAGACTTGACCCGATTGGCGATAACCTTGGCTCGAATTTTGTAGTTCACATTAAGCAGTAAAATGGGCTGCCAATTTCTCATTTTCTCCCTCTCCCCCTTCCACATGTAGATGAGGATGATGCCTTTCCTCATGGATTCTGACATGCTGGGGGCCAGAAGCATATTCTCATAAATGTCCAGCAGGTCTGGGCCAATCCAATCCCACAGAGTCGAATACAGCTCAACCAGTAAGCCGTCACTTCCAGGGGTTTTACTCGTCTCGAAGGACCTGACGGCCTTGTCAGCTCAAGCAGAGTTAGCGGTGTTGGCCAGGGGCTGCAAGAAATACAGAATCAGTTACAAACTGCTGGATTGTTTGTGACCTGTAGTAACCTGGAGCTCAGACACTGGCCTGTGCTGGTAAAAGCCAGTTTGAACTAATTAATATATGTGACAAGACAAAGGAGCGATCACAGGAAAAGAGCCTTATTTGGACACGATGTGATTCCGGGGTCTTTGGGCCTGGGCCAATTAGGAGAAGATACGAACACGGTGAGCAGGCTTAAACCAA